>NC_056751.1:603659592-603759592 GCF_019279795.1 Protopterus annectens
CTATAAAAGTATTATTTTCAATGAATTTTAGTTACACTGAGGAAGGCTGTGGTGTATATCAGCCGAAACCGGTTGTTTTTTCATTGAATAAACATTAATCCAGTCTCACAGTTTGCTGGCTCATCTTTTGGCTTTTCGAGTTTTTGAAAACCCAAAGCTTTTGAATAGAGATTGTAGTACAGCGCAGATCAGGAAATTTACCCTTTTTCTCACTGTAGTGCAATCTTGGAGTTTGTATATATAATTTTCAGGGGCTGTGGGTGGTGTAGGAGGGCTTATCCCTCCTGCAAAAATGTAAAAAAAAAAAAAAAAGATTTGTGTGTGTTTTGTGTATATATATATATAAACAGATAAAATTATCTATGCCATTACTATTCCTGACATCCGAAGTGACCATCTACCAACTAATATAATTAGACACAGAAGTCTCCAATCTTTTTTGCACCAAGGACCAGTTTCATGTATGACAATTTTCCACGGACCGGCCATCGCACTCGCATAAAATAAAGCATAATAAAGTGCAAAATAAATACAACTCACCATAGCGCAGAATCAATGGGAGCCCTAAGTTTGTTTCCCTGCAATGAGATAGCTTCATCTAGGGGTGATGGGAGACAATGACACCAGAAGTGTGTTCCTTTCCAGTCTACTTTGTAATTTCGTTTTGGTTGCTGTCATTGCAGAAAACCCCGCTTCACAAAGATAGGATGTTGGAAATGGAAGCAGCATTTTCAGTGCTTATTCTAACAACTTTCTAAGTTTATAAGAGCAATATTTAAAATGTTTCCCCATTATTTGTGGCTCTGTCCCGATTTATTGTGTGACAGGTTGAGAGGTACGCAGACCTCTTAACTGATGCTGTTGCTGCTATTAGGGATCACTCTCACTCTTCACTCTCTCTGCCTCTCGGTCATACACACACACCCCCCCCACACACACTTTTTTTCTGTTTCATTTTTTTATTTTACACTCGATAAACAGTAAAGCGCTGCTTAGGGATTGTAAAATAACTTGATCAAGCTCACTGTTCACTCTCTTATGCACACATACACAGTCTCCTCTGCTTTCACACACACATACATTCTGCTTTCATGCATGCATTCACTCATGCACGCAGACAGAATCATAAACACACTCACACACCTTCAGCTTTTTTGTTTCACTCCCTGCCTAAAAATTTCCATACGGCCTGGTACCAAATGATCCATAACCAATGTTGCTGTTACCAAGCTTGCATTCACTCCACCTATAACAATGACTCTTTCATCTCAAAACTTGAAATGATTAACTATGGAATTCTAAATACAATAAAGCTTGAGGACTCTGTAGCACTGTTTAACTCTATGATTCAAAAAAATACTAAAAGATGTAGCACCTATAAGGACAAAAAGGGTTAAATCAAACCCTGCATCCTGACTTTCAAAAGAAACTAAACAGCTTATGAAAAACAGGGACAAAGCCTGGAAAACCTGAAAATGAACCCATTCTGCTGGCAATAACCAGAGATATAAAAAATTAAAACTACCACTACAATTAAAATCAGATCTGACAAAAAAATTACTATATAAAAGTACAGTCAGTATATCAGAAAAAAAAAAAAAAATTTTTCTGGTCCACCATTAATCAACTACCAGATCCTGCCCATATAAACCAACCAACTCCCAAATCAGGTACTCCTGGAGATTACACTGCTAGTCAATTTAACTCTCACTTCGTAAATTCTGATGCCTCTCTGCTAAACCTAAAAAACCTCTACAACTAGTACAGCACCACTAGGTAGTGAAGTACTGTTGATAAGGTGGATTGCTACATGGCTTACAAATAGGGCATAGCAAGTATTATACAGCAGTTTTGCAGGTGGAATTCTTAGCTACAGTCAAGGTGTTCCACAGAGTTCTGTCCTAGGCCCTTACTTGTTTGGATTGTATCTTTTTCATCTGAAGTGTTCTACAGTCTGTATGCAGATCGATTGATATTGGGTAAACTGATTACATGTGTTACAGCTAGGGTATATCTGCAAAAGAAATTGACTAAATTGACCATTTGAGCACAGGAGAATAGTATGCTGATAAATACATCAAAAACTAAATATACAATTTTTGGGAGACATAAACTGAAAGGTGAATATTTAATACAGTACAAAGTGATTGAAACTGTAGATTCATTTAAGGACCTGGGTGTATGGGTAGATCCAGCTTTGTGTTTTTTAATCAGATCAACCAATTGGTTAATGATAGTTATAGAACTATAGGTTGTATAAAAATATTTATAAAGTTTAGGAAATCAGAAATGATGAAGTCATTGTTTGTTAATTACATAAGACCCAAACTTGAGTATAGAATAACAATATGGAAACCTTATAAGAAAACAAGCATGAGTAAATTGGAAATAGTATAGCGGAAATATACAAAGAGCATCCTGGATGTGAAAATTTAAGTTATGAAAGACTACTAAAATATTTGAACTTGTACAGTGTCTCTTATAGATATTTGAGATGAGATCTTATTCATGTATATAGGGCATTTAGAGACAACTACCTCTGGGAATGTTATGGGTTATCAAAAAGTAGTAGAGAACCATAAGACAACCTATGTAGAACATTCTATAGGAATGAAAAATGTACTAATTGGTTCTGTGAGAGAGCAGCTGATGTATGGAATAAACAACCAAATTACATCGAACCAAGCACTAATTTAGATATTTTTAAGAACACCTTGGACAATTCTTATGGGAACAACTGTTTTGGTATATTGGCATGCTAGAAGGGCATTAGTGTCCATGCTTGAACTATTTAAATGTATGTATGTAACACCACAAGACCTCATACTGCACTCCTAAGCTTTTAAATTCCAACATGTCCCAACCTCCACTATCAGAAAACTAATTAAAACCCTGAAACCCACTACCCTTGCCCCTGACAACATACCATCTGAATATATCAAAATAGCTACAGGTGCTCTGGCATACCTTATATCCATCCTAAAGATTCCTAATAAACAATTCCATCAAGGAAAGCTATGTTCCAACTCTGTGGAAAAAATCCTATATACTACTCTTACACAAGGGTGGAAACTCCACTGGCCATTTTAATTATGCCCATTTCTGTCCTGTCTCTTCTGCCTAAATTACTTGAGAAAGGTATCCAATCTCAAGTCCCTGCTTATATTATTGACAACTCTCTACTTTTCACTATGCAACATGGTTTCCCTATCCATCACAGTACCACCACTAGCCTACAAAGCTTTGTTATCACAGTAAAACAAAATAGAAACAATATAAACCTACTCTCTGCTGTATCCCTAGATCTGTCCAAAGCATTCAACACAGTGTTACATCAAAAAATCCTACTCAAGATGGCTTCTTTAGGCTTTCACAACCTATAAGTATCTTGGTTTAACAGCTACCTCCCAAACAGACAACAGCCATTAAAGTGGCAAAACTTCTGTTCCTTTCTCCTTGTTGCCATGGGTATCCATGAAGTTTCAATATTAGGTCCAATGCTATTCAGTATGTTCATAAATGACCTGCACTTAGCAACTAAACATGCTACCATCATCCATTATGCAGACGATTCAACAATCATGTGCCCTGCCAAAAACATGAATGAACTTCAACAGTACACCCAAGAAGTCCACTAACAGATTAAGACTTGGCTAACTCACTCACAACTTCTCCTCAACACCAAAACGTCCAGACTGATCCTATTCATCCCAAAGCAACTATTCAGCCATAAAATATCCTTTTCTAGTCTTTTCTCCAAAAACACCAAGATAGAAATGGTAACTCCTACCAAACTACTAGGGGTAATCATCAGTAAAAGCTTGTCACAACTCATAAGCTCATATAGGAACAGGACAAATGTCCAAGTCTAATTAATTTTCTAGAATGTTACTGTCCCAGTAGATCACTATAATCTGTTGGCGAAAACATCACTAATTATTATCAAATCAAATGATACTACTGAACATTTCTTATATGCTTCTCCTCTTTGTCTAAACATGGAACTCCATACCACTCTCTCTTAGAATGCTGAAAAATGATAAGTCTTTGAAACTACAGCTAAAGGATTACTTAAAGAATATATAGCTGTACTCATGTGCTTCTCACTCCACCACTTTCTAGGTCTCTCTGTTTTCTGAATAGCTGTCTTTCTTCTCTGGACAAAACTCTGTCTGCCAGTATTAGGGTTAGCACACAATTTCTATTTTTTACTTTATATATAGACTATCCCCATTCTAACTATCCCTTATGAGACCAAATGAACATAAGAATTCTCATACTTTACTTGACGATGTAGTGACTTCTTGTGTATATATTGTATATATTTATATGTATAATTTTCTCAGAATGAGATTGTTGTCTGTTTTCTTTAGATAGGTATTTGTATTGTTTATTTGTGTTTTTGAGTTACCGTATTGTTGTTATTATTTGAAAAAAGAAAATTGAAATAAAGAGATTTTGGAAAAAAAAAAAAAAAAAAGAGTAAGATGGCCGTGCTAGCTTCACCACTTGTCTCTCATTTCTCATGTGTGCTAACCATAACCCTGACCCTACACTTTACCTTATGAAAACCCATTTCCCTAAAAGTATCACTGTTCACACAAATTTGGACCCAGGATACCGTCAGGGTGTGAGTTTGGCAATTGGAAAAGGAAACTGTTTCCTTTTTCATTTGCTTAGTTTTTGTATTTTTTTTTCATTTGGGTAGGTTTAATTTTGAACTGTTGGCATCAGCTTGCTGTACATCAGTGTTTATGCAGTTCAGTGATGTGTCATATATATATATGTATATATGTATATATTCACATACACACACACACACACACACACACACACACACACACACACACACACACACACACACACACACCTGGATTCGCTCCCTTGCATACAGCACATCAGGCAACATGCTCCTTTCAGCAATAGTTGTTTCCATAGTAGGTACAGGTTTTACGGGATCAGGTTGCTAGCCTGAGGCCCAACACATTGGCACATACACACTCACACCTAGGGACAATTTAGAGTATCCAGTTCACCTATTGCATGTCTTTGGAATGTGGGAGGAAACTGGAGCACCTGGAGGAAACCCACACGGATTCAGTGAGGACATGCAGACTCCACATAGAAGGCACCCCAGTCGAGAATTGAACCGGATAACCTCTTGCTGTGAGGTGACAATGCTAACTGCTACACCACTGCCCCAATCCTGTAAATATACATACACACATATATCTATCTATCTATCTATAGATAGGTAGATAGATTTAGCTATAGATATCATCTCTCTCTCTCTATCTCTATATATTTATAAATATATTTGTATATGGATGTAGTGTAGCTAGTCGAATGACCTCAATGTTGACGTAATTATGTTGAAACACTTAATGTTGACATCTTCTGTGGATGCCCCAGGGATTACCGCAGAGTGAGCTAAACTGAATGAAAGTTTATGAGACAAGCCCCCCTCCCACATCACCTGCTAATTATATATACTAACTTTGAGACTGCACAGTCCCTGAAGAAAGGGAATATTCCCCTACTTGGGGATTGTCAATCTTGCACACCTGTTGACTATCTGTTTCAGTCGACCACACAGATGCTGACATTACAATCATTTAATCAGCTGTCATACACCCTTATGTATATATATATATATATATATATATATATATATATATATATATATACATACACACACACACACACACACACACACACACACACACACACACACACACACACACACACACACACACACACACACACACACAGTAAATAAGGAGATAAACTAGCCTGAGAGAGATATGTAACTACAATATTTGTTACTGGGGCACTGATTCCAATGGTAGAGACAGTAGGGTAGTCAAAGTTGTAAGGACATGAGTGATCAAAGGATCAAAAGGGTAGTGCTTCAGTTATTGTCTGTGACCAATCAAATTATGCAGTACCCAATCAGTGTTCACATACGCTCAACACAGAATTAGGCAGGATAAAGAAATGATAGGATGATGCAATAAATAAATATTAATAAATACTTTAAAACTATCAGTCTGCTTTTTTATTATAGAGGAATATAAGTGCAATGAATTAAAGGAAAGCAGAATATATCCCCTTGTATTACAGACCATATACAATTGAAATGCACACTTAGCAGGAACATAGACATATGAAGGCAATATTCATTCCATATTATCAATATAGTGCATGACAAGGGGGAACTTAATAAAAACAGAAAAAAGAAATACCCTAAAACACAGCATGAAGTTTTCTAGATTACTGCCTGCAATCAATTGACAATATTCATTCCATATTATCAATATAGTGCATGACAAGGGGGAACTTAATAAAAACAGAAAAAAGAAATACCCTAAAACACAGCATGAAGATTTCTAGATTACTGCCTGCAATCAATTGACACTTGGAAGAACATGGCAAGTGCTTGTCCTTTGCAAGTAATGGTGTGTCATATAAAATACAAAACTATCACTTCTAGTGCAGCCATTCCATGTAAAGCACTGTGTGAAACAGATATGCCAGGTCAGGTCAGTTTTAGAGGGTGAGCTCATGGAATCAGGCTTGGAATCTCCACAGTACTGTGATTCCACTTGGAGAGTTTATTTTACTCCATTTTTTTAGACTTGTGGGACTACATTTTTAGAACATGACTACATCATCAATGGGAGCTGATTAGAACATTGCATGGAACAGCTGTGAGGTCATATCAGCTTGGACAATAGGCACATAGTCTCCACAGGACTAATGTATTGCTTGGAGAGTTTATTTTTGTTTATTTTTTTCATAATCTGTGTGACTGTAGCTGTTGGAGCTTAGTCACACCACTAGGCAAATCTTTCTAAACATTTTAAAAATTGCTGGTGATTTTGATCTTTTCATCTAAGGAATCTATACTTGTATCACGGTTGTAAAGAACCAACATCAGAAAAAAGATTGTTTCCTTACTGCTGCAACATCTCTATTCCATCTATATAAGCATACCTGCCAACTTTTTAACACAAGAAATTTGCACAAAGCCAAAAGTAATGAGGGGGACAAAGGCCCAAAAATAAGGGCATATTTTACTGTTATTATAAACTTAGAAATTTGCTAGAATAACAAGTGTTGTATCAGCATGCATTTTCTAAAGGATATAACAACTATTTAGTGACTTTAATCCTCATTGATTTGCCAGTAAACCACACATGTTACAAGGAACAGAGCAAAATACGAGGCAAAAATCAGGACATTCTGTGAAACTGTGGACAGCTGTGAGTATGTATATAAGAATTATTGCTGCAATTATGTTTATTTCTGTCACTGTTTCATGAAGCACTGTGGCAAGGAAAGTGATCTTGTCATACAGTTTTATTTATTTATGTTTTTTGTCTTTAATATATGTGTTTGCTACATGTTGCTGTATACAACATGCAAAGAATGCACAGATTCATTCAGCAGACTGTAGGCTGATAATCTAAACACCAGAGGAAAAATGAGAAAACTGTTCCTTTCAGTGTCAGAGAGGATATGCATAGTTGAAATGTACAAGCTATTAAACTCAGTATTAATTTGTATACCATTTTTATGGTGCATGGTACTTAAATGTATCTACCACTACAATATTTTGCTGTTGTTCGTCACTCATACAGATAGCTTCTGGCATTGAACATGTACTTTTTTTTTTTTTTTTTTTTTTTACAGACTTTCTGTCTGTCTGTCTCTCTCTTTTTCACTCTACTTTTAGCCATAGTAACTAAAAAAGAGAACTTGCTTTGTATTAGGAGCAGATGAGTTTATGATGATTAATAAAAGACTGCAGCTAATAGACTCTGTACCAGGTACAGCTTTATTGATCTTCTGCCTTCTGGGTTGAATGAGCAGTTAATGATGCCAGGTACAGGTATAACGCATTACACTTGCTCAACTATGCAGGTGCTATCACTAACTGGTCATATACTGCTGTACATAAAAGGCAGAGTCTCCCTTATCACAAACAGACATGCTGTTAAAGTTAAAAGTCCACATGCACATCTAGCAGTTTGAAATTTCATTTCACTGGTACTCAGAGTAAAAGAAGGGTGCGTACAGGACAGGCAAAGGGACTAACCAGCAGAGAAACAAATGGACATTTTAGAGTCAGACTTACAGCACAGGAAAAAGGCATTTGCCACGGTAGGGATTTTCTTGTCTCTGATAAATGATAAATTGAGCAAACAACTAAAGGAAGAATTAGTGTGTGTGTGTGTGTGTGTGTGTGTGTGTGTGTGTGTGTGTGTGTATTTGTTCTCTCATGTGGAAGGTTTATTTAATCTGAGCAGCTTGTTATAGTACTGTTAAACTACAGGAAACACTCCATCTTCTGCAGAACCGCTAGTAAAAAAGGTACTCTCTTGAATTTGCTACACTATTTAGACTGATGCTAGTGAAATCTGTAGGGCTAATATACAGATAAAACTTGACTGTGTGATACAACCATAGCATATATATATATATATATATATATATATATATATATATATATATATATATATATATATATATATGCATTTATTGACATTTGATTATTAGGAAAGTCTGACTGGGTAGGTGCCTGTTTTCAGAGGAGACCCTTGGAGAAAAGTACACAAGTATTACAAAACCATTTTAAGAACAATAATTTTACAGTCTTACAAATAATACACAAACATATGCAGTTTAAATAATTATACCAAATTAGACTTAATTTGAAAACATTGGTCAAGAATAGATACAACTTATATGACAATGATTTAACATTTACAGAAGTTTTAACCTGTTTAGAGAATTTAAAGATAAATTAGTATAATACAAACAGGAATTTCAATATGAAGTTGGAGAAAAAACAGAGTTATGGCATGTTTAGATAGGGAGTCAGAGGAAAGAAACTGAAGTAGGGAAGTGAGTGAAGAAGGGAGAGTAAGGAAGGTATGAAGAGGTACTTGTCCCCTCTTAGAGATATAGCTTATCATGGGACTGAGCAAGAACAGAAGCAGATTTTGGCTAGGAAGTCTTTCAGAATGGTTTTAAAGCACTGGAGAAAGGATATTGATCTGAGGAATACAAGTAAGGAGTTTGAGGCCTTAGCAAGATGGTACACACATACATATACATATATAAAACAGAAGGAAACTGGGAAGTGAACACATGTCTGCAAACATCAGCTTAAGTTTACCCCCTATGCTGTACTGCCTGCTGTTCAGAGATAGTTATGAGAAAGGAGGGTGGAAATACTGAACAGGTTTTCTTTTCTTACTTTTAGGTTATAGGAAAGGATTACACATGCCTAAACGTTGGATCAGTGCCAGTGGAACCTCAGTGTTTTATTAAGTTCTAGACGTGGCAAAGAGATATGAGGTGCATCTTGTCATAATTATGCTCTAGACAGGTGGATCAGTTATCCTATTAACAATATAAAATAATGAGTACAAATATCTGGGATTCACTGAATAATTAGGATTTGCTTATGCCAAAACTAGAAAGGTCCTGATATGTATTACTGGCAAAATTTCCTAAAACTACCAGCTTGTTTTTGTGTTAGTATGGGTTAGCAAGATATGTGCATCAGATATACATATACACGTGTGCATGACCGCATGCACACACACACACACATATGCACATAATTATATATGAATTACCTTCAGTTCATTGAAATGCCATAATACCAAAATTCACATACTTAAGATGAAAACATTGAGTTCCTACACCAGAGCGAAACTTAACAATGCTGAAATTTGGAAAACTAAAATAGTTATTGCACATGTTACAAAGAAGTGTTATGAATGCAGATCGCACTGCACTCAAAACAACAGATTCTACATTTAAATAGAGCATGTAAAACAAATGGAATGGAGATTGCGGTACAGTAAGGACCAGGAAATTTACCCTTTTCCCCACTGTAGTGTGATCTCGGAGGTGATATATTTAAGTAAGGGTGGATGGGGGGGGTGAAGACTCCCACTTGAGTGGGTTTAATTTTGGTCTGTTTAGGGTTTATTCTTGGTGGCCAAGTGGTTTCTGTCACAGGGAAAGGTTTTTGGCATTCTGTGCTTTTGGTTTAATGGCTTTTCAGAGAAGTGGTCTCTGCTGAGTGGGTTTCATTGAAATGTAATTCCTTGGAACGATATATATATATATATATATATATATATATATATATATATATATATATATATATATATATATTTATATATACACACACAGAGTGTGGATATAAAAAGTGTACACACCCCTGTTAAAATGCCAGTTTTTTGAGATATAAAAAAACGAGACCACAATAAATCATTTCAAAACTTTTCCCACCTTTAATGTGACCTATAACCTGTACAATTCAACTGAAAAACAAACAAATCTGTTAGGGGAAAAAATGTAAAAAATAAAAAATGTACCATAAGCTGGTTGCATAAGTGTGGACAACCTTAAACTAATACTTTGTTGAAGCACCTTTAGATTTAATTACAGCATTCGGTCTTCTTTGGTAGGAGTCTATCAGCATGGCACATCTTGACTTGGCAATATTTGCCTAGTCTTCCTTGCAAAAGTGCTCCAAATCTGTTAGATTGTGAGGGCATCTCTTGTGCATAGCCCTCTACAGGTCACCCCACAGATTTTCTATTGGATTTAGGTCTGGGCTCTGGCTGGGCCATTCCAAAACTTTAACTTTCTTTTGGTGAAACCATTCTTTCATTGATTTGGATATATGCTTGGGGTCATTGTCGTGTTGAATGGTGAAATTCCTCTTCATCTTCAGTATTCTAGCAGATGCCTGAAGGTTTTGGGCCAAAAGTGACTGGTATTTGGAACTGTTCATAATTCCCTCCACCTTGACTAAAACCCCAAATCCAGCTGATGAAAAGCAACCCCTAAGCATGATGCTTCACCATGGGGAAGGTGTTCTTTTGGTGATGCGAAGTGTTGTTTTTGCGCCAAACATTCCTTTTGGAATTGTGGCCAAAATGTTCAACCTTGGTCTCATCAGACCATAACACATTTTCCCACATGCTTCTGGGAGACTTAATGTATTGTTTTGCAAATTTTAGCTGGGCCTGGATGTTTTTCTGTGTAAGAAAAGGCTTCCGTCTTGCAACCCTACCCCATAGTCCAGACAGATGGAGAATATGGGATATTCTTGTCACATGCAGTACACAACCAGTACTTGCCAGAAATTCCTGCAGCTCCTTCAGTGTTACTGTAGGTCTCTTGGCAGTCTCCCTGACCAGTTTTCATCTTGTCTTTTCATCAATTTTGGAGGGATGTCCAGTTGTTTGCAATGTTACTGTTGTCCCATATTTTCTCCACTTTTTGATGACTGTGTTCCATGGTATATCCAGTGAAGTGGAAATTATTTTGTACCCTTCTCCTGACTGATATGAGATCCCTTTGATGCTTTGTAAGTTCTTTGCAAGACATGGCTTTTGCTGTAGCAGCCAACTAAGTATCCTACTAGGAAAGTTGAACTTTATTTGGGGTTAATCAGAGTCTCTTTAATTGATGTCAGGTGTATACCCAAGAAGATTGAATGTTGTAATTAAATCAAAAGGTGATTCAACAAAGTATTACTTTAAGGGTGTTCATATACAACAAAGTATTAGTTTAAGGGTGTGCACACTTATGCAACCAGCGTACTGTACGTTTTTTATATTTTTCCCCTAACAGATTTGTTTTTCAATTGAATTGTACAGGTTATAGGTCACATTAAAGGTGGGAAAAGTTTTGAAATTATTTGTTGTGGTCTCATTTTTTTTATATCACAAAAACCTGGCATTTTAACAGGGGTGTATACACTTTTTATATCCACTGTATATAGGTTTACTGTTGGCATTCCGAATCCGCTTCAGTCAACCATTTAGAATGTCGACCCAAAATGCAGAATGTGTAATGCTGAAAAGTAAACCAAGGCAAAAATTAATACAGCGGCACCCTTGGTTCGATGTATTCAACATAGCAGGAGGTGACTTCACGTCACTCACCTCCTGCTGTGCACATTAACAAACTGTTACACTCTAAAGTCAATGGTACGTTAATTATACTATTTTGCAGTTGGGGCTATGCCCCCCCTGCACCCCACACCCCCTGTGCATTAACTATATCAAGATAACACTAGAGTAAGGAAATGGGCTAATTCCCTGTTCCTCACTGAACCATGATCTCCCTGCACAATGTCGAACCCAAATACTTGAAGTACACTACCCGTTCACTGTAGTGTAGTCAGTACATTTTGGTTCAACATTCTGCCGACTTGAAAACTGCAGTTCAACCACATGCCAGTTGACCGATGCAGTTTCCAGGTTTTCAGTGTAAACTATATATATATATATATATATGTATGTATGTATATATATATATATATATATATATATATATATATATATATATATATATATGTATGTATATATATATATATATATATATATATATATATATATATATATATATATATATATATGTGTGTGTGTGTGTTAAATTTGTTGACGAGCAAAAAGATCAGCACCACTTTCATTGCTCATGGCATGACAAAAATATTTACAGAAAAGTCAGCCTACAAGTACAAACTGGAAAAGGAGAACAAATGGTATTGTTATTTATCTGGGAATTGAAAATAAATAAATAAATAAAACTAACAGTACCACTAAGTAACACCAGGCACACTTTTTCTTAACAGTGATACTGTTAGGGGGATTTTTTTTTTTTAAGATAATTTGTAGGGTTGGGGTTAACACATAAGAGTAAAGATGGGAAGGGTGGTTTCACATGTACTGTATTGATTGCATTGTATATTTATATATATATATATATATATATATATATATATATATATATATATATATATATATCATCATCATCATCATCATCTTCTTTCGGCTGTTCCCGTTAGGGGTCGCCACAGAGGATCACCTGTTTCCATTTATTCCTGTCCTCTGCATCTTGCTCTGTCACACCAACCACCTGCATGTCCTCTCTCACCACATCCATAAACCTTATCTTAGGCCTTCCTCTTTTCCTGTTACCTGGTAGCTTCATCCTTAGCATCTTTTTCCCAATATACTCAGCATCCCTCCTCAGCACATGTCCAAACCAATGTAATCTTGCCTCTCTGGCTTTGTCTCCAAACCTTCCAACCTGGGCTGACCCTCTAATGTACTTATTCATAATCCTGTCCACCCTCCTCACACCCAGTGCAAATCTTAACATCTTTAACTCTGCCACATCTAGCTCAAACTCCTGCCTTTTTGTCAGTGCCACTGTCTCCAACCCATATAACATAGCTGGTCTCACTACCCTCTTGTAGACCTTCCTTTCACTCTTACAGGTACTCGTCTGTCACAAATCACTCCTGACACTCTTCTCCACCCACTCCATCCTGCCTGTACTCTCTTCTTCACCTCTCTTCCACACTCACCGTTACTCTGAACTATTGACCCCAAGTATTTAAACTCATCCACCTTCGCCAGCTCTACTCCCTGCATCCTCACCATTCCTCTACCCTCCCTCTCATTCACACACACATATTTTGTCTTAGTCCTGCTGACCTTCATTCCTCTTCTCTCTAGAGCATATCTCCATCTCTCCAGGGTCTCCTCCACCTGTTCCCTACTCTCACTACAGATCACAATGTCATCTGCAAACATCATAGTCCACTGGGACTCCTGTCTGATCTCGTCTGTCAACCTGTCTATCACCATTGCAAATAAGAAAGGGCTCAGAGCAGATCCTTCATGTAACCCCACCTCCACCTTAAACGCATCCGTCATTCCCACAGCAGACCTCACCATTCTCACACTACCCTCGTACATATCCTGTACCACTCTTACATACTTCTCTGACACTCCTGACTTCCTCATACAATACCACAACTCCTCTCTAGGCACCCTGTCATATGCTTTCTCTAAGTCTACAAAAACACAATGCAACTCCTTCTGACATTTTCTGTACTTCTCCATCAACACTCTCAGAGCAAACATCGCATCTGTAGTGCTCTTTCCCGGCATGAAACCATACTGCTGATCACTAATCATCACGTCCCTTCTTAACCTAGCTTCCACTACTCCTTCCCATAACTTCATGCTGTGACTGATCAATTTAATCCCTCTGTAGTTACCACAGCTCTGCACATCACCCTTATTCTTAAAAATCGGTACCAAAACACTTTTTCTCCATTCCTCAGGCATCTTCTCACTTTCCAAGATTTCATTAAAACAATCTGGTTAAAAACTCCACTGCCATTTCACCTAAACACCTCCATGCTTCCACAGGTATGTCATCTGGGCCAACAGCCTTTCCATTCTTCATCCTCTTCATAGCTATCCTTACTTCCTCCTTGCTAATCGATTGTACTTCATGATTCACTATCCCTACATCATCCAACCTTTTCTCCCTCTCATTCTCTTCATTCATCAACCCCTCAAAGTACTCTTTCCATCTCCTCAACACACTCTCCTCTCTTGTGAGTATGTTTCCCTCATTATCCTTTATCGCCCTTACCTGCTGCACATCTTTCCTAGCTCAGTCCCTCTGTCTAGCCAATCGGTACAGGTCCTTTTCTCCCTCCTTAGTGTCCAGCCTTTCATACAACTCTTCATATGCCTTATCCTTAGCCTTCGCCACCTCTCTCTTTGCCATGCACCTCATCTCCTTATACTCCTGTCTACGTTCTTCATCTCTCTGACAATCCCACTTTTTCTTTGCCAACCTCTTTCTCTGTATACTCTCCTGTACTTCCTCATTTCACCACCATGTCTCCTTGTCGTCCTTCCACTGTCCAGATGTCATACCAAGCACCTTTCTAGTCGTCTCTCTTACTAGCTCTGCTGTAGTTACCCAGCTATTTGGTAACTCTTCACTGCCACACAGTGCCTGTCTTAACTCATCCCTGAACTTCACCTCACAATTACCCTTTTTCAATTTTCACCATTTTTACTGCAGTTAGTCAAAATAACAGTACATCATCTGTCAAAACGTCAACCCCATAAGGTTGAAAACATGAATGATGCTGCACTGCTACAAATGTGCTGAGTAGCAACCTTGGCACGTGTCGTATTTAAAATAAAAAATAAACAAACAAAAACACATTTTTTTGCAGGGGGGCAATCCACCCTTCTGCTAATTATATAAACTAACTCTGTGATTGCACAAAATCTGGAAAGGGCACATATTTTTTTTGATACATAGGAACTAGCAAGTGAATATTTGTCTACAAGATACAGTTTTTAAATTTGTCCACTAATCTGTATTGCCTGCCACTGGATTTATATAATTAAATGAAAACCACTATCCTGAGTAAACTTTTGCTCAAATCCTACCTTAGCTAAAACTCCCACTGAACAATGTAAGGTAGCATCTGCCCTACAGCCAGCTACTCTGATCCTTTCATCTTATATAACCCTCCAACAACAGAGCCCTACTGTACCACATGGTACCCAAGAACTGTCATTCTAACCCTAAAACTCTCCTCCTGATCTCTGAAGTGTAGCTAAGGTCGGGCAAAGGGAGCAGCGACCTTGAGCACAAGGTGTTAGGTGGTGATTTGGGAAATGCCAATTGATCTGTAGTGCAGTATGGGTGTGCTGGAACAGAAATGAATACTACTTTTATAGACAGGACTGAAATGCTTTAGCAATTTGTCTTTGGTTTAAGTTGTTGCAAGTGGCTTGGTTTTAAAAGTATAAGGATCTTTTTTTTTAGTTGATGGGTGCAGAATTGGGACATGGCTTGCTTCTGAGGTTAGCAGTACCATCAGATAGACAGATGGGAAACAGACCTTTTTTCTTTCTCCTCCACTTACAGTTGAAAGGTACCAGATTAGGGAATGGCACCAAGTATAATTTGAGCCAGTTATGGCTCTGCCTGTTCCCTAAACCTAAATTCCCCCATCCCTCCCTAACTCTTAAACGTCTCTCCTATTCTTGCAACTTGAACTTCCTGTTCACTTCTTAACCCTAAGCCTTCCCTCACACTCCCTAAACATAACCTTTTTAATCACTCCTTGACCCTAAAAATCCATTCCCAGTCCCTAAACCTAAAGATGTCCTTCCATATCAGTGTTGCAGTATTCTTTATATAAGGGATCTCCTTCCAAGGATAGCCTAACATTCCACCAGTATACAAAGCTTTTAGGTCTTTTAGGTGCCATACGTCACATGTATGCTCCCCGCATAACGTGTAGGGCATAAAGGTGATTGATGGACACAAACACTCAGAACTTCTTTACCATCAATCTGAACACCATCATTCAATGTCGGTCTGTAAACCCTTCTGCTGTACTGGTTATCAAGCTGCTTTCAGATAAGTGCCCCATTGGGGTTTCTTCTTTCCTTTTTTCTCTTTTGTCTGGTATTTGTGTTCATGTCATCCAGGAAGGGAAAATGTCAGTGTGGGAGGCAGATTCCCCATAAAGACATCACAATCAGTGTCTTGTTTTTGCTTGGGTGCTTCCCACAACCTTATGAATTGGTCTGTCTGTCAAGTGTTTGTGCCTAAGACCCTATGTAGCTGTTTATCCTCCTTGTCCATATATCTTGAGAACTAATGGCTTAAGCTGTTGGCTCAGGGTGCTATGACAGAATCCTACCATCCCGAGGGCCAGCCATCTGCCAAGAAGAAGGCCAAAAAGATTAGGCCTGATCCAGCTGCTGTCCAGCCTTCCCCAGATGTCTTTCTAGAGGTTAGTGAATGAAGACCATCCAGTGCTTGCCTCAGATTCCTCTGCCACAACCCTGTCAGAGGCAGGCATGGATCTCAATTATCGCATGTCCTCTGAGGTTTTTCCACCATCTGGAACCTTGGTTAATAATATTCGAGGGACTGAGGAATTCCTCAGATTTTAGTAAGGCAGGAAATAGCTACTACCATTATTGAATCTCGCCAAGGATCTGAACCTCCAACGTTTTTTAGGACAGATGTCCCACAGAAATAGAAGCAGAAAACTAAACATATTTCCCCTGTTTTTAAATATCCCCAATGTGAATGGCAGGATTTTACTCAGGGTCTGTTAAATGCTTTAATGGCCTTGAAGCCTTCTCAGCAGGTGTCTGTTCCTGTCCACTGGTCTTCCACCCCTGTTAAGATGCCTAGGGAATTGGATTCCTAGGATAAGGATCTGGATTCTGGAGAAGAATTCCTGGCTTATTCTTCCCAGATTTTACTTTTATGTATTTTTCTCTTCTACATGAAATGATGTTAACTGTTGCTATGTTATATCTCCTGTACAATAGTTCATTATTGTCATACTTCTAATTTTATAAAATTGTGAACTAATTGGAGCTTTTCTCCTCGGGTCTCCACTGAAAATGGGCCTTTGGCTCAGTTAGACTAACCCGCTTAACAAATCTCAAATGAATAAAATAAGTAAAAAAAAAAAGATTCCTTCTCCTCTGGACTATGATTTGGAGGAATAAGATTCTTTGAATCCAGATGCTCCTTGGAAGACTTATCCTTTGGGAATACTATTGCCCGCATGATGAATTATTTTCAGTGGGACTGTTCCCAGGTCTTTGACATTCAAAAGCGGTATTATGAGCTCCTGCAAATGGAGTCTTCCAAACCATCATCTATCCCTCCTATTTTGGCTGCCCTTTTGGACACCTTTTCTGTTGCCTCTTTAGCTCCTGACTGTCAGCCTCCAACACCCAAGAAACCTGACAGATTCTACAAGGTGCTGAAGGCTGCAAGTATTTGTATAAGTGCCCTTCTGTTGATCCTTCAGTTGTCTCAGTTTCTTCTGATAAACTTTCTAAGCTGTTGCCATTTACTGAGCTCCTTCCTTCTGATAATGATAGTCAAGCCATGGAAAGGTTGGGCAAGAAAATTTATACTGCTGCTGCCCTATCTTTTAGGGCTATTAATTACCAGACCCATATGGCCCGGTATGTTTTGGCCCTCCTTTTCGAGGTATCTAAGGTGGTGTCTGACCTTCCTGATTCTGATGGGAAGGATTCTGCTCTTCCTTGCTGGGATTCACTTCTCAGGTTGCAGTATGATGCAGCTGATGCCTCTTTTAGGGTTGCTGCCTTTGTTTCAGTGATGAGGCACTATTTTTGCCTACATCTTCAGGCTTTGCCTGATGATATTAAAGCCAAGCTTTTGGATTCTCCTCTGGATAACAAAAATATTTTTGGGACAGCTGCTGCTGACTTATTTAAGTCCCTCTGGGATAAGGGTAAGGTCTTGCAGGAACTCAAACATATTTTTGTCACCCCTAAACCCAAATTCCAGAGGAATTATCTTCCTTAGTCTGCCTTTGTTCTGAGTTGCAGTATTCTGTTCCTCCTTCCTTCCCCCTTTGTTCTTCCTCTTGCCCTGTAGTTTTGTTGCCCTCCTGGCCAAGAGGCCATTATTCCTTTCCTTTTTGCCCTTTTTCCTTCTGGATGTACATGTTTTCTAGTTCTGAGAATATTTTGTTCCTCCTGGATTTTTTCATTTCTGAGTGTTTGCATCTGTACATCACCTTTGTGCCCTACCCATTACACGGGGAGCATACATGTGGTGTATGGTACTTATAAAACCTATAGGCTTTTGTATACTGGTTGGATGTTGCGCTATCCTTGGCAGGAGATCCCTTATGTAAAGAATACTGCAACAATGGAGAGAAGGACACCTACTGGTATGGTAAGATTTTATACAGCAATACTTTCCCAATTGATCCCACACCCTAAGACTCCCCTTCCACTCCTAAGCTTTAGGTCCCTGATCCCTCTCTAACCTTATCACTCCCCTCCTGGTCCCTAATCCTACAACTTCCCCCCTGCTCTCTCACTCTAAGACTTCCTTCCCTCCTTTTCTCTGACACTAGTCCTAAATCTCCCTTTGCAATTTAGTAGTGTAACTGAGTCATACAGTCACATTCCTTTATATTATTAAATACATGTGCATCATATTGAACATACAGTTCGACCACTACCAATGGAGTAGTATCTGAACACGTGCAGCTTGACAAAATGCTGAAAAACTTGCCTTAAAGAAAACCAGCTTCAATGAAAAACTCTCTCTCTCTCTCTCTCTCTCTATATATATATATATATATATATATATATATATATATACATACACACACACACACACACACACACACACACACACACACACACACACACACACACACACACACACACATACATACATATATACACACACACACACACACACACACACACACACACACACACACACACACACACACATGTAAACAAACAAACACACACCACACATACATGCGTATATTTTCCAAATGGCTAGTAACTTGTGGAATTAATTGCTGTCAATTTCTTTTCTTACAGAAGTATTTATTCATAGGTTCATAGGAGGTTACTAGGCTAATGGCCCTAGGGCCTTTACAAATCTAGCCATATAAAACCCCAAGTACCCTAGCTGACCATAGTTAGATGGTAGTTGTTTGCACAGTGATACTCTGATCAGCACCGAGTGCCCCTGTCCATGAGGGCCTTAGGTGCCATCCCTGGGGTGAATTTGCGGTTCCCATCCAGTTGTCAAGGTTCGCTTAAATAGGGTCATTGAGGAGCTCTGTTTCACATGAAGTCTGAGTTTATTTCAGAGGAGCGGCAATTTCTGGGAGACATATCTGTCTCTTGTGCAAGTTCTATTAATGCACAGGCCAGGTTGATATCTCTGGAGCGAGTGACTGTTGTATCATTTGATTTGCAGATGTGCAGCGTTTCCATTAGGGCAGGGTTAGAGACTGCTTTGTATGCCAGCCACATGTTTCCTTTCAGCAGCCTGTATGATACAGAGTATAGTGATAGGGCTTTCAGTCTTTCATGTAGGTCATGCCTTAGAGGCCCTGAATTCTCTTGGTTAGAAACCTCTGTGGTCTCTCCAGCTGCTGCAGGTGTCCAGTGAGGTACATACAGAATGGAGCATTGTACTCAGTCAGTGGTCTGATCAACGCTGAGTACAGCAGAGTAATGACCTCCCTGGTCTTGGATGTGATGCTCTTATTTATGAGATGGGCAGTGTAGAAGACTTTCCTTACTACTGTGGACACATGGTGATTGAAGTTTAGATTGCTATCCACCTGCATTCCCAAGTCAAGCACCACTGAGTTTGAGTTTAGTGGGGTGCTGTCTATGTCATAACTAGCAGGGGCTACTTCTCTACCAAAGAGGATGATGAGACACGTTTTGTGTTTAGTTTCAGTCCATGGCCCTAGCACCAATCATTTATCTGTGTGAGTCCCTTCTGTAATTTGATGATGTCGTTGGGAGAACTCTGTGATTTCTCTCAGTTTACAGTCATCTGCAAACTTAGTAAGCAACAGGCCATCAATTTTTGACTTTATTTCAGAAAGATAAATTTCAAACAGTAGAAGGCCCAATACAGATCTTTGTGGTACACCACTGGTAACTGGAATACTTGAGGAGGTAGATTTTCCAACTTTAATAGTGAGCGTTCTATCTGTGAGCCTGTTTGCTACCCATCTAGTGATGAATGGGCTGATGCCCAGTTGGGAGAGTTTCTCAATGATCCCTGAGTAGAGAATTGTGTCAAACACCTTAGCTAAATCAAGATAGGTAGTTTGCACTGCTTTACTCTCATCCAGAGTTTTGGTGACTTTCTCAAAGAAGTTCACCAGGTTTACTAAGCAAGATCTACCCTTGATAAAACCAGACTGGTTTAGATCAAGAGTTTGAAGGTTGTCTATGTCCTGGTTGATAAGGTCCATGATGATTCTTTCCAGTGGCTTCAAGATAAGGCTGGTCAGGCTAATGGGTCTATAGTTCCCAGGGTTGGTTGATGGACTCCATTTGTGTAAGGGGATTACTGTTGCTGTTCTCCACTCCTCTGGCACAAAACCAGTGCTCAGGCTGTGGTTAAAGAGACAGCTGAGTGGTTCTGCTAGGTCTTGTTTTACATTGTTTAGTATGCAGCCTGGGATGTTACCTGGTCCCATAGAAGCTGTGTTTTTGGCCTGGGAGAGCACTTGAATAGCCTGTTCTTTGGAGATAAATGGTAGACGACAGGTGCCAAGAATGCTATGAGGTATGGCTGGTGGAGACAGAGGGATGAACTTGTTGCCAAATCTGTCAACCAGCAAGTTGGCAGTTTCTTCAGGTTTCATGTGAGAGGTGCTATCCACTATAAGTTTGGCACTCAGCTGAATACTCCCTTTGAGGGTTTGGGTGTAGCTAAAGAATGCATTATGATTATATTTAGCTAGGGATGCCAGTCTGGTCTTGTAACGTGCTTTAGAGGACTTTACAAGGTTTCTTGTTTGCTTGTTTAGGCTGGGTAGGGTAGTCTTCCTTTGCTGAGTACATTCTTTCTTGTTCTTAGATATCGGTTTCTTTCTTTTGTTATATAACTTATTTATACTTGCAGTCCACTAGGGTGGCTTGTTTTTGTGAGAGGACCCAGTTTTACTCTTTGTCAGGTACTGCTGAGTCAATACAAGTGGCTATATATGGTGTTTGTGTACTTGTCCGCATAGGAGTTGTCTGTGTCAGCAGGGGCCTTGAGACCATTTATACCATTGCTTAGGAGATAATAGTTTGCTTTGAGAATTTGTTTTTATTTTTTTACTCCCGTGGGGGATGTCAGGTCTGAACTTTACTTCAAATGAGACAGATTCATGGTCTGACACAACAAGGGAGGGCAGCATACTGGGGGTAGTGCAGTAGTCTCATGTTGGTAAGTACTAGGTCTAGGATATTTGAGACCCTTGTTGGGGTGCAGACTAACTGTTCCAGTGCATTTGAGTTAACAAAGTCCAGAAACCTCAGTGCAGTCCTGTCTGTGCTTGTGTAAGCTGCCCAGTCAATGGATGAGTAGTCAAAGTCTCCCATTACCAAGGTGTTTGGCTGTATACTGAGTGATTTAAGCAAGTCCAGGTAGGTGGAGTGATTTCCATGGTTCAAGGTGGGGGACCAGTAGCTAGCTGTGATGTGGTAGGGTATTTTTTCCCATAGTTATTTAGCCCTGGAGTAATTCAAGAGTTGTACTGTTTCACCAGTCAAGAGGTGTATTTGGATTTAATGAAAAATGGATACACCTCCACCTTTGGTTCTTTCACGCTCATTTTGAGGCCTGAATGTGTGGAACACATTGCAGTCCTCCATGACTGGGGTATTCTCCATGGCCTTGAACCAAGTCTCAGTGACTGCACAGATGTCAGCATCTTCCAAGGTGAGGAGTGCTTCCAGGGAGTGCAGCTTACTGTTTAGGCTGCTAGCATTAATCAGCATGACCTTGAGTTTGTCTCTAGAGTATTTCTCAGTCAGAATTTTGTTGTTTTGACATAGCCTAAAAAAGGCTCTATGGAGAAGGCAAGCATCTTTTTCAATATCCTAAAGCCTTAAGGAAACAGGTGAAGGCCATTTCCGGTGAAGGATTGAGGTCTGTCAACCATGTCTTCCCAGGCTGACAGATACTGGATCCCCTTGGAGTGACACCAGAAGCTAAGCCAATTGTTAAAATCAATTGTTTTTTTTGTCTGTGCTGTGGCATCATCCTAGGTGAAGGTATAATGCTGCTTATGGCTAGTGACATACCTGCCTGGCACACTTAACCTGAGAGCTCTATTATGTCACTCTTCATGTAGTTTAGAGAGGTATGTCTCAGGTCAGTCACTCCAACATTTACTATGACAGAGTCATAACAGTAATTGCTGCTGAGTGAGTTGAGTGCGTGCGTGACTTGGTGGATCCTGACACCCAACAGACAGCTGAATGTGACCTTATCCTTGTCCAGCCTGGTGAGAGGGATGTCTGTGTGTCTCAGTATTGAGTCACCTGTGACCAGGACATTTGGTTTTGAAATGTTTTGCCTTAGGTTCTTGATTGCTGAGACACTGTTATACCTGTTGTTATATGTGCTGGTGGATTCTGATCTTGTGCCAGTATTTGAGGGTTGTCTGTGTTTGGGAGGTCTCTGGTCTTTTGGTAAGCTCTTGATGAGTACCTCTGTGTATGTGGGTTTATGTGTCTTGACTTTATCTTGTGTAAGAGGAGAGGTGTGTGAACTGACAACCTTTTTGATGTCTTGTTAATTGTTGCATGAGAGGAATGATTCATGTTTCATGGTACAGTGACATCTCTCACATAATGTATTTGTTTGCTTTAGGAACACCAGCAAATGAATTCATTGTTGGTGCATCACCAACACATAGTTTTCCCATAGTTTGACTCAGCATGTATATTATCCTACTTATTTCATTGCATGCTAAATTAAAAGCTAATACTATGTCATGTATGGGTAGTAAAGCCAACAAAAAAAATTGTTTAACATATTACTAACTCCTAGTATGCAGGTAATTGTAAGGCAACAAGTGTGTTCAGTGAGTAACAATGTCAAGTCAAGTGTTGGTTATGTGCCATTGATGAAGACAGTGTTTGCTTCATTTATTCTTCAAAATGAGTTCATTCATTCATTTCTTGATATCTACTTTATTCTGTTCTGGGTCACTGGGGAGCCATAGCCCATCCAAGCACTTAATGGGC
Source organism: Protopterus annectens (assembly GCF_019279795.1). Taxonomy (NCBI): domain Eukaryota; kingdom Metazoa; phylum Chordata; order Ceratodontiformes; family Protopteridae; genus Protopterus; species Protopterus annectens. Next base: position 603,683,052 of record NC_056751.1, read on the forward strand.
ATATGTTTGACAACCATTTGGAATGTGGGAGGAAACTGAAAACCCCTATAAAACTCACAAAGACAGAGGGACAGCATGCACAAACCATATAGAAGACACCCTAGCCAGGAACTGAGGCAACAAAGCTAGCCACTGCACCACTGATTTCATAATTGCTGATAATGTTATCACTGAGCCGAGCCATCTCTGATTGTTTAAACCACACAGTCTCATTTCCAGGGGTGAAGCAGCTGGGAAAATGAAAACCAAGGTTTATTGTCATGCCAGAGGTACTAGAAAGTTGAGTTTGGTGTTTAGGCAGAAGCAGATAATTGCTCATTGATGCATGTTAGTCTGACCTCAGTTCTTCTACTTCATTGTAAATCTAGTTAGCCACATATACACTCACAGAGCCTTCACTCTGTCATTGCTGAATTATCCATTTAATTGGGGTTTATCCTCTGTTAAATGCATTCTGTATAAATATTTAACATTCCATAGTTTACATTGCAAACCTCATAGAATAACAAGAAACTGAACATTTTGTACACTCATTTACTTGTACATTGGAGCTTTATCTCCGTAGGGCTCCATTAAAAAGGGCAGTCCCCCACCCAGTTGGAGTTGGACTATTCTGGTTAACAAATGGAAATTAATAAATGAATGAACAAATTATACTTAGATGCTTCTGAAGTACACATACCCATGTATTTGTCACCAAAGAGTGACTTTTTTCTTTTTTGTAATTTGGCTGTATGACGTGATTAGAACTGCAATATATGCAAGCAGAGGTTAAGAACATTAAATCAAGATCTGCACTATATTACAGCTCACTTGCAACTTAGTGTTTTAACCATTCTGCCATTACACCAAGGTGCACTTTGCCTTTTGTTTTTATAATACAGAGTAATGCTGATAAGTATAGGCTTCCTTCCATATTCCAGAGAAGTGGCCATCCTCGAAAATGCCAGTAAGTTTGTGTGCAGTGTATGAGAGAAAGTGTGTGTGTGTGCGTGTGTGTGTGTGCGTGCGTGCGTGCGTGTGTGTGTCTCTCTCTCTCTCTCTGTCTGTCTCTCTCTGTATGAGTGTTTATATCTAGTGACAGAGGGGTGTCCTATCCAGGGTTAGTTTCTGCTTCTCCTTGAACTGATAAAGTCAGGTATCAGAACATGAATGAATAATTTGCTTATATAATTAAGCACTTGTTTTAGTTTAAACCTTTATCTCTCACTTTGTATTTTCTTTATTACTCAGCATTTTTGTGCTGTTGCCATTCTCCAATGTAATATGCTGATCTATATTTTGTGTTTATGCACCTGGAGCTTTGTTTGCATTATTTTATTTTTATTTATTTATTTTTTGTTTTCCAGTTCTCATAGAAAATGCAGCTTCTCTGAGTGTAGTAAAATAGTAAATCATAGATTTTGTGTTATAAATTATGATGTGTTAATGCATGAAGGCATGATTATAACAGAAACTGGTTGCATGCATTTAATTTTAATCATAGACTTTGTCCCTTAAACTGACTTTCTTAAGGGTAGCAACTGTCAATTGTCCCGTGGTGCATCTTGTAGGACTTGCTATTTGAGTGCATCTCAGCAGTATGTGCTCAGAACATGACCTTTAGGGGTTTCTTAGGCTCTTCAGTGTCCTTGGGTCTTTTATGAACCATACAACACCTGAACAGTAAGACAGCAGTTACACGACAGAACTTAGATTTGCATGCATCTGGCCTTTACCTCTCTAAACTAGCAGGAAGGAATTTCCCCTCCCCCTTCGTATTAGTCAAATGGAGCACAGCAGAATAAAGGCTAATGAGTATGTGGCCCTTTGGACCTATTCCTTATGAAAGCAAACATTCAGGGTGATATCTCGTACATAGCCAGTAGCTCCCTGCTGACTCTGAAGTGACATTGGCTTTTTCAAACATCCCACCTGATAGCACATCCGTTGATATTACTTCCACTGCACTGCAAAATCAGTCTTGATTCTACAAATGTTTCTAGCAGAACATATTCTGTCGTTGCTTTGGATTATTTTGCTGTAGTACAGCACAGTTTTAGTTGGAAATTTGTAACTGCTTTGTGGTTATTTTGCTGTAGTCTAAAATATTCTATTTTGTACCAAGGCAGCCATACTGCAAACATCTTTATAATGTTGCAGATTTAACAGTGCTAGTATCTGATAACTCGAAAACAATAAAAGCCTTCTCTTTTTCTTATATAAATGGCAGATTTATATTATTCAAAACGCCATAAAAATGCTAATTTTGCTTTAATATATATACTCTCAGACATCACTATAGATTCTCCCTACTTACAGATCTGTCCAACACAAACTGGTGTAATGGGATTTAGAATTCCTTTTCTTTTACAGATCACAGAAGTCTACTGAACTGTAAAATGCTACTGAAATTTTGGATTCAGTGAAACTGTGTCATCCTTTGTCTCAGGTTGTGGTTGAGCATGGCTCACTTATCAGATTATCAAAAATACAGAAAGAGCACATTTATAGTATAGTATACTATTATAGTAATTCATAGAAAACAGGAAGTGTATTTCTTAAATTACTAGTCCAACCAGAATATCAGGTTCTGAAAGTGCATGATGGGTGCATACTCCATCCATCCATAACCCTTTTTCACATGTTTGGATAAGAGGTCGAGTGTAACTTCAACAGCAACATTCATCTACAGCCAGAGTTTACACTGCCAGCTGGCTAGCTCTGCCACGGTAGTTCTTCCACAGCACACACTTAAACACACACACTCACACCTATGGACATTTTAGCATGTCCAGTCCAACTGCAGCATGTCTTTGGAATGTGGGAGGAAACCCCCACGAACATAAGGAGGACATGCAGACTCTGCACAGAAGGCACCAAGCCGAGAATTGAACTGGGGAACCTCTTGTTGTGAGGTGACAGTGTTGTCTCCTCATGCCTTATTAACAAACATTAGTGTAAACTGCAGGAGACTGACTAGGCCTGGAAACATGTTTTGCAGTGTGAATTTGGATCAGGATAAAAATGGTATTGTAATAAGTAAGAAACTTTTCAAATAACCCTTAACACACTATTGACAGCCATGTAGCAGTTATATCTCAGCTATGGTTGGCTTTGTACACACACAATCCTGGTGGAAGATGTGAAAGTTTAACATGTATCTGCAGTATGAAACTTGTTCATAGCTTGTATTTTGCGCACTGCATATGCTATGCACCATCTGAGAATGTTTCTCTGCAACTTGCATACAAAATGTTTACATAGATATTTTATATGTCAAGTAGATTCCATAGAATTTTTCCTCAGGTAGACAGCAAATGTTGGAATTGTGACAGTGAAGAAAGAGGTAATTAGGAAAATATTTTCTGGGAGTGCGGTGAGTTGGTGGACATTAAGACTTCCCTGTAGTATGCACTGTCAGAGATGCTGAGTGGGCAGAATGGTGTCACAAGGGAGAGGGTTTTTCTGAGCTAAGATACAGAATTGGAATTGCCTAGACATGGTAAGGCCTTGCTGTGTCTAATTATGGTGGCTGCCAAAAAAACAATTACTAGAAAATGGAAATCTAGCTCTAAACCAACGATACTAGAAGTGAATACAGTAACAGAGATAAAACAACTGGAAATGAAATCTTTAGAAAAGGGTAGGAGCAAACTACACAAGAAAAAATATGAATTGCGTAACATTACATACAGGGGAGGAATGATGATTAAAAAAAGGCAGGATTTAAATGAGCTATGTAATGTTTGACTGAAAATGATTGGGTAGATTATAAGGGTCTATATTACATGAACGAAGTTTTATAACTTAGAATACCATATGATCGACACCATATGGTCAAAGTTATAAAACTTCGACTAGTTAAAAAAAAAAAAAAAAAGTAACCTAACGGGTTAAAGCAGGGGGGCAACTCTGAGATCACACTACAGTGCAGTAAAGGGAAGTCTTCCCTTTACTGCATTATAGTGTGGTCTCAGAGTTGGTATATTTAAAGAACGGGGCATGTGGGGGCACAGGGGGGCTTGCCCCCCTGCCTACAACCTTTAGTTTAGGGTTTATTCTTTTCTTTTTTTTTAACTATTCGAAGTTTTATAACTTCGACCATATGGTGTCGATCATATGGTATTTGAAGTTATAAAACTTTGTTCATATAATATAGACCCGATTATAAGTGATGTGCAATGTTTGCAACTGGGAGTGTGTCAGTATGCTTTGTGATGTAAAATGCTTGCAACTAGGATTGTGTCGGCGTGGATTGTTTTCATTTTATATAAATGTATGATTCCTATGTCGTAAGTGATGGTTTAATAAAGATGTTTCTTGTTTAAAAAGGATAGGGACTGAATAATTTATGTAGTGTTGCTTAGGTTATATGATATATAGCAATATATGTGAAGTATAATGTTTGTAAACATGAACTTGTTAATACAGTTTGATTGCTTTTATCTATAAATTTGTCTATGTCACAAGTGATAATTCAATAAAGTTTTTTTTAAAAGGCTTATTCATATCTCTCAACATCTTGGTTCAAGAAATCTGGACAAACCTAAAATAATAGGGACAAAGGCCCAAAAATAGGAACTGATTTTAAATATTCTTCTTATAAACCTGTAAAGTTACTAGAATAACAAAATTTGTCTTAGCATGCATTTTCTGAAGGATATGAAGTCTGTGACTTCAATCATCAGTAATTTCCTAGAAAACCACACATTTTGAGTTGCAGACAAAAAGTAAGAGGCAAAGATCTGGTCGTTCTGTGAAAATCTAGATAGTTGAGTGGTATGAGGTATGGCTCTTGTTCCAAATTTACAAACAGCAATTCAATTGCTCTTCTGAGCACACAGACAATATCTCACATAATGCATGCAAACACAAAACTAAGCCTGCTTTTGGTAAGATAACTTATATATGTAATAAACAGCCTGCCAATTTACTTTTCATCTAGAAATTTCTGATAAAAGATTAACTTTATGGCAGATGTTATAAAGTACTTCCATGTCATTTGTTCTTCCTGGAGACAGATGTTCACATGCTGATATCTAGAGAATGTTTTTAGTCACTGTGTTATTCTTTAAGAACCTTTGCCTGGTTCGGTTCTAGTAGTTTCTGTCACATTTCTCTTTGACTGGATCATTTATTTGCATTTGTTGATGAAACCCTGGGTTTCTGCAAGAAGGACTACATATATTTTTGTCAAGGTGCAAAGACTTTACACTTGGTTGCTATAGTTGAAGGGTACAAGGGCAACTCCCATACAAGAGAAGTGAGATCCCCCGTAGAAAACTCTATTTATGTTTTTATTATAATATGATTTTGTGACATACTATTTTGGTTGAAACCAGTATTTGTTTAAAATAATTGACTGAAATGATCTGCATCCCTCCCATTTAACGTAGTCTTGTATTTCCTGATGATGTGAATCTTTGCTACCACTTTCCCGCTTGGTTTTAAGTTTTGTTGAGTTTCACTTAACAACATCAGCAAATTAATACTCTCCTCCCATGGTAGGCATTGCTCTGATGAACATCATCCTGTGCTTCTAATGACTTGCATACTTTCATCTATTCTCCTTTAGCGAAAGCCCCCCTTCAGTCTCTATCCAGTGGCAGTTTTCCTTTGATTTGGAAACTACTTTTCTAAGGCAAACAAACACTTCTCACTGAGCAGCTGACATCTAGTCTTTCTTCTGCATCAACTGTCTAAGCTGCATGAATCTGTTGTTCCATCAGTGATGAAGAAGCACATGTGCAGTTATGATCTATGTGTTGAACAGCAAGGATTCATTAGACCTATTCACAGTACATCTACTACATTACTCTGCCTAACAAATACTGTCTAGGAACATGGACATTAGCAGTCTTACTGGTACTTTCTTTATAGATCTGAAAAAAAGACCTTTAAGTCCATCTCCCTCACTCTGTTTCTAAAGAAACCCATACTGCTTTTTGAGCTATCTGGAATACAGGTCCTTCAGAGTCATTGGAGCTTTCAACTTTAACATTCTTTTGTTTGTTCTTAAATATCTTTGTCAACTTTCTGATACTGTATCAACCCACCCTTTATAATTTTTTGTGTGCTGATGACAACTTCCCATTCATTTTCAGTACTGCACTCTTTGAAATATATTGCTGCTCCACAAATTATTTTGATGAAAACAATTCCATATCAAATTTAACAAAACAAACTATGTTTTTTGTACATTCCAAATTACAGATGGTCCCTAACATTGGACAAGTGGTACTTTCATGTTTGCAGGACACTAAAAATGTCTCTGTTTTAATATTTTAAAATGCAAAGAGAGCCAAAGATATGACAAGATGATAAGAACATTGCATGCTGAGGAAAGGAGGGAGTTAGGTGCGCAGTGTGTAGGATAGCAGTTTGACTCAAGGAACTTTGGTGTTGCAAAGGATGCATGTTCTGGAAACTGAGGAGCTTCAGAGAATGATTGGGGAGGCCAAACTTTTAGTGTTTGCTAGTCAGATGAATAAGGATAGAGTAAGGGAGCAAGGAGAAGGAAGGAAGGCTTGAGGCAAACAGGTGGTAGGAGACATAGTTAGATGTTAGAGGAGTATAGAGAAGTTAGTTAGCAGAGAGGAGGCCAAAGGGAAGGTGGGAGAGACAGGTAGGTAAGGGATGAGAAATAGAAAAGTAAGTAAATGTGGCAGTACAGTGGCAGACAGCGGTGACAAGTGAGGAAGGCAAAATAGTCAGAAGGGATCATACAGGTAGACCAGAAAAGAGGTGGTAAAGAGTGACACTCTTCCAGACTGGAGAGATAAGAGAGTGAAGAGGGCAGGAAAGTGTTACTCAGTATGGAAATAGACAAAAGCAGAACAGAAATCTATAAGAGAAGTAGAACAGGAAGAAAATGTAGCAAGAAGAGGATGAGGGGATTAAGGAGACTTAGAGGAGAAAGAGGTAGGAGCACGGAATAGTGGCTAGAATTTGTAGAAAGAGCACAAAGGGATAGAAGAGAGATTAAGTGTAGAACAAGGAGGAATGGAACCAACCAGAACAGTGAGGAGGGCTGGGATTGTTGCATAAGAAAGGGGGTAGAAAGGTTGTTGCTAGAGGGGCAATGAAGTGGGCCAAGAAATTAATGAGAGTTCAGACAGTGAGTGGACAGAGAAGAGGGTTTTTAGTGATACCAGACCTGGTTACTAAGGTGTTTAAGAGTGAAATGAAGGTTATAGTGAAACCTGCCTTGGGGTTTAGACTTAGTAAAATATGGGAAGAGGTGACCAAGGCTGTTATGAAGGAGACGGGATGGTTGAATGCTTGATGTGGTGCATATAGGCACCAAAAACTATTAGAAATATCACATAAAGTTGTAGAACAGATAGGGCCAGGAAGGTGAAGAGAGCTGCTGGAGCAGGGGTTTGGGAGCAACAGTTTTAGAAGTGCTACATGTACCAGCAGCCAACATAGCAAGAAAATATTGGAGAGTACAATGACTAACTATGTCAGTGAACAAAGGAAAAGGACTTAGAAATGATGACTCAGTGGGAGTGGTGTGGCTGAAAGACCAGCTCTATATCAAGGATAAAGGGTAGGCCCAGAAGGTTATGCTGTTTAGATGCAGGGTGGGTAGGTTCATCTTAACGGCTTTACCTTTAAACTAAAATGGAACAGAAAGGTGGTGTTAAAGAAGTAGAAGAGGGGATAGATACTCAGGCAGCAGGAGAAATGGACAAAGAACACAATACAGGAAAAGACAATGATGGCTGAAATCATGGCTGGGTAGTACTACTATACAGTGCAAGGAGTCTGGGAAGCAGGATAGGGACCTGCAAGCAGAGATGCAGAAGGATGGTGGATGTAGATATTGCTGTTATCACAGAGGAAGGAGCATTGTCTAGTAAGAAAAATGGGTGCCAGAGTGTAGATTATTTAGGAATGAGAGGCAGTGGATTGGAGGTGAGGTCAGACAACCTTATAGCAAACGAGATTTCAGAGAGAAGGAATACCTTTCAGTGAAGGGACAATGGTTAAGGCAAATTCACAGTCAGTGGCAAGCATTCTGGCTGTTAATGTGGGAGTGCTGTTGAGGTAAACAAAATTTATGAATTCCAAGGCACATTATAGGAGGAAGACTAAAGAGTCAAGGAGAAAATAAAGGAGGAACATTAGTCATTGTAATGTGTTTCTTCTTCCTCACTGTTTATTGTTTATAGTCTTTGTTTATGTGCTTATGTTTAATTTCTTTCTCACAGTTTGTTTTGGTACTTCTGAAGTATCTTTCATAATTTTATGGTCTTTATCCAGTGTAAGCCTAAAGTTGGTTATTATTGATCAATACTCTTTCCTGGGAAACAAACTGTAAAATAATAAAGTAAATAAAATAAGTGGACTATACTCATTAGAGATCTGAATCAGACAGGGGCATGCTGGGAGATTCAGATCTTGGGGGAAGAGAAGGGATAGGTAGCTCTCAATTTCTTTGCACAAAAAGGGAAAAAGCCAAAAATAATGAGGGACAGAGACTCAGAAATCAGAGACGATGTTCACGTTACTGCACTTTTATACGGTTAGAATGGATTTTGTATCAGCATGGATTTTCTGAAGAAAAAGAAGTATGAAGCTCTAATGTCTGGCATTGCTGACTGACTGTAATCCTCAGTGATTTACCACAAAATAAAAATAAAAATAAATAAATGAAAAGAAAGAAAGAAAGAAATATGACAGATGGCAAAATAAAAAGAAAGAAATAAATATGACAGATGGCAAAGTATGAGGCAAAGTCATGGACATTCTGAAAAATCAGGGACAGCAGAGAGTTATGCAGGAAGCAGCTGAGGTCTTGGACCATGAGAGGTTCAGCTAGCTGGTGCAGGACTGTGCCAGAAAAGACAGAATTCTGGATGTGGTCCTAACCAAGAAGGAGAGGGTCATGAATGTCCAGGAAAGAGCATCATTGGTCCTCCGTAATCACACCACCATGCTATTTGCTTGAGTGGAGGTTAAGCATGCAAGATGTATATTGCTTGGTCAGGAGCTGTACATAAATGGAAGGATGCACAGACCTCCTATGGGCAGCAATTGCAGAGATCTCAGGGCTCTGAGGTGTGGAGGTGGGAGGAAATTAAGCACATTCCTTGGCATCAATATGATGTTGTATCAGTGAGCTCAATCTCCTTACCAAGGCTGGATGTGGGTCAGCTCGAGCCTGGGTAAGGTTACAGCAGGTCTAGTAGACCCAGTGAATGAAGGGAGAAACTGGTGGCAGCTGATGGTCAGCTGTGAGGAGGGGGAGCAAAACAATGGTTTGGGTGAGTGTGGATGGGAAGGTGATTACAGAAGACGAGGAAATGTAGATGTCTTGAATAAGTAATTTGCATCATTTCTCAAAAAGGAGAGGAAGATAGAGGAGGGCCTCATGTTAAGAATAAGCTGGGGTATAGTGTAGAAAGCAGTGGATAAACAACAGAAAGAGTAGGAGGTGGAGGAGGCGAGGGAACTGGCTATTATAAAAAAAAGTTAAAGTACAGGAACCAGATGAGCTCTTTTCCAGGGTCCTTGGGATTCTGGCCAATGTGGTCCACTGGAGATCTGTAATAGATTACTGGCCACTAGGAAGATGGTCAGTATGGCATCTTTTATCTGAAGTGGAGAACAAAAAAAAATACTGAGATCTGCAAGCTTGATAGCCTAACACTGATGGTAGGAGAAGTTATGAATAGAATCTTCAGGGGTGTTCCAAGATCGCCAGACTGAGAAACATGTTAACTTGAGCTTCTTCAGCAAAGAAACTGATAACTGCAGAAAATAGCTGGTAAAATAAGTTAATCTGGTTTAAATTCAGTACCTGGCTGAAGATTATTCTGTCTGGATGTTATCGAAGAAGAAAATCCAGGAAAATCAAGATAAAATGAAGAAAAAAGAGAGAGGAAAAAGTTGTGCTAGACAAGAAATAAGCAGAGACTCGAGAAGCAGACCACTTTATAGTGCAGATAGCAAGTTATGGCTTCTAACAACTTCAAAAAGAAATTTTCTAAGATACACACAGAGGTCTAAGTGGACACTAGAGGACTACATAAAATCAAATGAGAAAAAGGGAAAAAAGAGAAAGCATTACATAATTACTGTGTTGTATTAGTTGAGCTGCAAAGGTCAGAAATGGAAATTAAGGAAAGACTGTTAGAAAGTGAGGCATATCAAGAAGAACTGCCCCCAAAAAAACATACCGAACTACTTCTGGAATGAGGAGGAAAAATCTGAGGTTCTCAGCCATCTTTGAGACACTGGAAGAGAGAGATTGTATAAGTTTGTGAAGACCAATGTGAACAGGTGGACTAGTATCCCACAGCAGGACATATTAATGGAGAAGGCATGTTGTGTTTATGTCCCAAGAAGTCTTTTATGAAAATACAAACATACCAACAAAAAGAAAAATTGTTAAAAGAAAGCTTAGGGGAAAGATGCTGAAATTTGGTATCTGTAGAAAATTACTATTCAGGTTATACCAGGCTGAATCAGAACAAATTTATTCCAGTTATGAGGTAGTGACAGTGAGCTGGAATGACATTTAAACTGCTGAACCCTGTGTGACGTCCCCACTCTGGGCTAATAATCAAGGAGCCTGAATCCTCACTACTGACACTGGAGAGGGACATTCACTTGGAACAAAAATGGGTACACCCAGTATTTCCAGATGCAGTTCTCTGCATCAAGCACAATTTACCTTAAGAGCACACAGGGAACACACTCAGTCCAGGGGCGGGTTTCTCTCCCTCTCTCCATATCTCCAATAGGACTCCCACTGGAACAGCTGTAGGGTTGAGTCCTCAGCCGAATGTCCAAGCCAAGTTCTCCACCACTCTCCCTGTGAAACCAGTGCTTCGTGTCCCTGATCCAAGTAGCTGACATACCCACTCTTTGAGATTTGATTTGCACACACACACACACACACACACACACACACACACACACACCTGGGAAAGGCTGGCACAGATTTACTAGCTATGCCCTCTTCTGCCCAGTCTATAAGGTAGTTACTGCCATCAGACACTCCAAAGTCAGATACTCTAAGGCTCTTCCAAGGGTACCCAATTGTACTGAGTAAAATGAATATTAATACAAATGATAGTGTTTGGCCAATGCAGTAAGGCTTTCAGGAATGGCCACAGTGTGTCACAAAACAGATATAGCCCTCTGAACAGTTAAAATATTCTCTAAAAGACCATCTACAATGAAAAATTTAAATATATTTAATAATAAATAATGAAAGAACATGAAAATACTAAATATCTATTTACAATAAAAACTAGAGTTTCAATCACAGGAAATACTAAAATAACACAGATGAATAGATTCACACAGATACAGAAAAACAGTACTTAACTAATCTCACTATATTTTCCTGACTGATGTAAAAAAATACTATTCCCTGGTTCACTTACTAGAGCAAGGCAAGATGAATTGGATGAAAAATCCTTCTATCTCAGGTTCTAAAAACAGAATGCAAAGTCACTGAAAGGTTTCTCTCTGTAATATCTAAATATTATTTCAGAGTTGGTTATAAAATGACATCAGATCTGATCATCTGACTCTGATTCCGACACTACCCCTATCAGTAGAAGCTTCAGTATTTAGCACATATGTGTTACAGTACATATCTCGAGCTTTGCTAAAGTTTATTGCAGTATCTGGAAGCTGTAAAACAATTTTAACACTTCTGCTCTTCCTACAGAGACTAACAAACCATATTTCTTACAGACATTGCATCTCTGACTTCATTCAAAACTGGGAGATAAAATCTTTATGGCCTAGGCCCAGTAATTTAATTTCAGAACATTTTTCAAAGTTAGCTGCAGCTGGACTGTGATATAGACTCTTCTTTTCCAGTATCGTCTGTTAACATATATATTTAATTCAGTTACAGTACAGTCAAGACCCACTGTTAGTACATTTTAACACAAGCAACTTTACAAATACATTTTTCAACACAAATATCAGTACAAAGCAGTTTGATACACAAATGACATATAATTCTTTACAAAATTCCAGCTAGCTGTGCTGCCATATGTTACACATCCACTGCCATACTTCTCCTGGCATAGCTGCCAGTACCTCGCATCGTCACACCATGCACTATTCAAAGTGTTTTTTTTCCTAGAGGCTCAACGACATTTATGGAGACTGATCAGGCAACGAAAATAAGCAAATTAACTAACAACAATGTAAAAATCAGGGAAATAAAGACACAGCTGCAAACCTGTTTGCAAGCAATGATAACCCAAAAGATGGAATGCCAGTGAAACACTTTCTTTTATTTCAAGAGAAAGATGTTTGCAAGGCAAAGGGCAGCACAAGAGCTGACCAAATCAGAAGAGAATAGCGATCAAACCAGGTACTGGTAAAGATAGAAGATGAACTTTTCAAGGAGGAGTGAAGCAGAAGTCGATCTATAACTTAAGTGAGGGAACCGAAATGCATCAGTCCTGATTTGTGGATGATAAAACTGAAATAAAGTAGGCTATTTTAAATAATACTGAATGCACAACTACAACCTGACTTGAGCTGATGTTGCTATAATGTTATTTTTATTGCTTTGGATTACCATGGTGCAGAAAACAAAGATTGATGTGACTGATGAAAATTTAGGTACAGTTGTTTATTAACATACATAGGGATGAATCATCTTTTAATTAGATTAAACATGAATAATGCAAGCATTAATGCATATGAGGTAAATAAAGCAATATTTCTGCAGGAAGCGGGATTTGGATGTACGTTAGGGAGTTTCTGTTGGCAGTGTTAAGGGTTGTAATATAAGATGTTGAGCTAAAATAATGTTTTGCCATTTAAAAGTTACAAAATATAAAACCTGGCTAGCTTTTTTGTGTCGCAGAGTATAGTTTATGCAATGTATGCAGCTGCAGCTGATAGATGCTAAAATTAGAATGAACTTTCAGTGTTAAAAGCTGAACTGAAGTTAAAAAAAATATGGTAATTTACCTGGAAACTTACCAGCTTATTCTTTTCAGTTGGTGGTATTTCTAGCTAAGAGACAAAGTTGGTGGTATTTCTAGCTAAGAGACAAACAGGCACAAGATGTAAGAAGGGAAGTTGTTCAAAAAGGATGTCCAAACTGACCTTTTGGTGACTTATTGACCCTAACATATTAAAAAGATTGAAATAAGCCTTAATGTAGCGATGTACTAAATTGCAGATAAGATCTGGCTAACTATTTAAGCAACTACAACCCTGGAATGTGCAAAGAAAAGAAATAAGAATTTGTAGCTGAATAATAAAAGATGGTCAGGAAAATGAAAATGAAACGGATGAGTGGAAAAAGTAGTTAAATTAATGGAAAATCTGCAGGTTGTTTTCTCTGCTGGGAGGGGATAGAGATTAAATAGATTTAGATAATTTTGTTTTTGCTGTATGGAAAGCAAGCCAAAGTATGCAAATTAGTAGAACAAACCCAGAGCTAAGTCAACTCCTCTATCTGACGTTGTCAATTTTCATTAATTCCTCAAATAATGGGTTTGGATCCGATCCCTGGATCCAACTTGGCTGTTATAGTAGCTTGTGGCCTCCAACCAACTCTTGAGCTCCTTCCATTCCCACAATGCACCACCCCTAAAATCTCTCAGATCTCATTTGCCACTTTAGCGTTTAGACGTGGTTGCTTTTGTCTCTCGGGATTACAGTGGGAGACAAGTCCTTTTTTAGATTTTCTCTTTCTAAAAACTCCTTATATATCACTATTGCTTTAATCTTTAATTCTGATTGTAAGTTGTTTCTATTATCCCATTCCTTACACTTCTAAGTGTAAACTTTCCTGTCATCGTTGGTAGGCCTATCTTTCCTTCCCTTCACCTTTTTACACTCAGTGTATTCTTCTTTAATTACTATAGTTGGTATTTTGTCTTTATCTACCATATAATTGTAGTTCTTTAATGTCATTGCTGGCATTTTACCTTTCCTCTTCTTTCCGGTAAAAAAAAGAAAAAAAGATTTAGTTTAACTCTTTTCTTGTTATGATAATTTCTCACTTTAACAATGTCTGAAAAGGCAGGATTTAAAAAATGTGATGTGTGGGCACAAGTTGCCTTATTCTGATGCCCATAATCATTGTCTATATTACTTAGGTCCAGAGCATTTACAACAGGACTGCAGTATCTGTCGTGGGTTCACCCCCTGAGCATTAGCAGACAGGAAGAATAAGTGGATTTTAATATGATTACTGTCATCTTTATTTTCTGAAGCCATTGCTGGGGTTCAATCCCCCAAACACAAGTCTAGAGACCCTACCAAGAGGTCTATGTCTTCTGAGTCTCCAGCCTCTTCATCATCAGAGCCTAGGAAGAAGAAAGAGAAGCTGGATCTGAAATTACTTACGGTCTGACTCTAATCATATCCGGTTAAGCCTGTGTTGGATCCTACACCCTTGGATCCAAAACCTTTACCTAGGGCAACATACTCTTCAAGTCTGGATCAGTCTCATCCAGAGTGCCCTCTCCCTATTTAGAGAGGAGCTGTAAATCGCCAACCCTGGTATCTTCTTGTTCTTCTAGGAGTCTCATAGAAGCAGATATGGAGAGATTGATGAGGAAATTCTTCACGGAACAAATTCAGAGAGAAGTTCTCATGGTTCCTACCCCTTCAGGTCAGGAAGTCTGATCAGCTACTACTACACCCATTACAGCACCTTCTCTAATCCAACCTGTTGTTTTGGAGTCCTCGTGTCTGTCTGGTTCAGATCCGAAGAGAGCACTGTCTTCAGATTCGAATGCTGCTGTGAGTGCACTGGCTCCAACATCCTCAAAGCCGGATGACTCTCAGAGCTGAAGCATCCCTGTCACATCTGGGAAGATGGAGTCAACTCTGAGGTTTTCAGCGCTATCTCTTCCTCTTGGAGCATCGGCACTGGACAGCTTGGCTTGACTTCTGCCTCGGGTGGATTGTTTTTGGGGTTGAGGGAGGCGATGAGCCAGAAACTCACTTTCTCAGCTCTGTTGTCTTTCTTCTCCCTGGAGCAATCTGCCTTTGAGGTTGTGAAGGGAATGTTCTCTGCTCCAGCAGGTCAGATGGTTCATTTCCCATTGGATTCACTTTCTACTTCTCAGACTTTACATTATGATCCTCAACATTCTACCCACAGGTACATCCAGCACAAAGCTTTCAGACTACCCAGCAAGGTATCTTAGTCACTTCTGAAACTTCACTGGACCACCCCACTGAGGAAGTCCCTAGGAAGAGTAAGTGCAAAAGGAGGCACTTGAACTCTCCTTAAGAGTCAGTCACTGAGGATACTGGTTTTGATGAAGGAAAGGGCCCCCCAAAATCACCACCTGATGATGTCTCATTTGGAGACATACTTTAGATCTTTAATAGAAGGATGGCTGGTCTTCCCAAGAACTTTCTCTGGAGAAATCGGTATTTCTGGAAGCCTTTGGGACTGGCCCGTCTACCTCCTGGTTTACTAGGGAGGCGTGGAAGGAACCTGATATGTTTGAGCCAGTCCCCAAGAAACCAGACCAGATTCTGGCACAACCAGTAGGCAGGGAATTTTGGGGTAAAAGGATGCCAGTAGATGCCATGGTCATGGAATTCATGGAACAGAGTTCAACTGTCCCTCCTCCTAACAGAGAGTCTTGGGTAATAGAGAGATTTGAGAAGCTTGTTTATTCTTCAGCAACTTTTGCACTTGGATTGCTGAACTGTTTGGCACATTTTAAGAGGCTTCAAAGAGATTTGATTAAAGAGCTATTGAAATCTCTTTCTGGAACCAAAAATGCTGAAGCTCAATCTTCAGTAGTCTCTCAGTTGCTACCCTACAATCTGTATCTACTTCTTCCATGAGGCTTATCTCGCATACTGCAGAAGGCACCTCAATGGCTGTGGGTTCAGGTATTTCCATCAGGAGGCATGCCTGAATGCACCTATGTGATTTTGCGGGGGCTTTTCAAGTCATCATTCATCAAAGTTCCCTTTGATGGTGTTTGTCCTCACAGTAAAGAGCAAGCTCTTCAGATGTGAGAAAGATGGAAAAACTGTCTCTGCAGTGGGCATGCATTTTTCAACCCCTCAAAGGACCTTTTCCAGGAATTAACTGGGAGGTCAAAAAATGTGGTTGAGAAAATCTCAGGTTCCTTTCCAGGATACATGTGGAGGTCGTTTCCCAAGAGGCAAAGGGTGGAAGCGATAATCGAAGGTGACACTCCTGTGGCAGAGGAGGCCTGCAAAACTGGTGGTCTAGAGATTCCTTTTCCAACATACCCTTTCAGCCACTCCTAAATGGAGGCCCGATTGCCTACCTCTGGAGGCAGTCGGGGGTCACTTATCTCTGCACCTGAAAGCCTGGCTAGATATAACAAAAGACAGTTGGGTGTAGAGAATTATTTCCAGAGGTTATATAATTCCCTTTTCCCTACTTCCTCCATGGTCAAGAAAATTTCCCAGTGTTCTACCCAATCAGAGGAAAGCAACAGCACTAGAAAGTCCAAAGCTGCTAGAAAAAAAAGTCATCCAAGAGGTACCACCAGACCAAATAGAATCTGGAACTTACTCAAGATTCTTTTTAGTGCCAAAGAAAACTGGGGATCTCAGTGCATTCAACAAGTTGGTTTAACACACAAACTTCCAGATGGTCATGGTTCAGTCCATTCTGCCCTTTCTGGGCAAGAATACCAGATGGTCATGGTTCAGTCCATTCTGCCCTTTCTGGGCAAGAATAACTGGTTATGCTCGATAGATCTACTATCATATAATGATGAACAGATGATCCATCAGGTACTTGCACTTCTGGCTGGATGACAGTCACTGTCAGTTCAGAGCACTGCCCTTTGGCCTCACTACAGCCCCCAGGGTGTTCAGCAAGTGCATGGCAGTAGTAGCAGCTCTCTTGAGACTGCGAAGATTACTGGTGTTTCCACATTTAGATGACTGCCTCATTACTGCCCAGACCAGGCATCGACTGATAGAAGCTCAAGATGAGGTATTACAGACCTGTTCACATCTCAGAATATCCATAAATTACAATGTCTCATCTACAACCATCCCAGATATTAGAATTCATAGGAGCAGTGTTCAACATAGTATCTGTGGTAGCTTCTCTTCCACTATCGAGAGTGCAAACAATAATGATACAAGTTGTTGTTGTGTCTTTTGGCTTTTCCCGGTTAGGGGTCTCCACAGTGGAATTCCAGTCCGCTCATGATTGGCAGTCGATTTTTATGTGCCGAGTTGCTGGCCCTGATGCACAACCTTCAACTAAGGTATGCCCATTCACGCATGTCTCCACACAGAAGATGCTCTAGCTGAGAATCGAACAGGACAACGTCTTACTGTGAGGCGACAATGCTACCGCAACAATAATAATGATACAGATCAGGACAATAATTTGCTGTACCAGAATTTCAGCTTGATTGATTCTGCAAGCCCTGGGATCAATATCAGTAGCAATAATTTTACTCCTTTTAGCAAGATTCCACATGAAGATGTTGTAATTGATGCTAGCGACACAATGATCAGTACTTTCTCAACCCATGTCAGTGAAGATAAGAATAACTCGGGTGTACAAACAGTACCTTTCCTGGTGGATGCAGTCACAACAGCTGTTACAAGGTCATCCTTTCATCCTCCCTCAGCCAAGGCCATAGTGAGCATTGACGCTTTCCAGACTGGGTGTGAGGGGGCATTTCCTGGGGAAAACAGTCCAAGGCACTTGGTCCCCTGAAAAGGCCAACTTGCATGTCAGTGTTCTGGAGATAAAAGTGGCAACTTTGGTGTTGCAGGCATTCCAAGACTCTCTCCCTCATGGGACAATTCCAATCCATACAGACAACATGTCAGTAGTTTGGTACATCAGCAAGTAAGGGGGAACCAGATTTTATCCCCTGTGTCAAGAAGCCCCCAGAGTGTTGCACTGGGTGATATCTTCCAACCACTTTCTAATAGCAATGCATATTCTAGGGAAGTCCAAAGTGATAGCAGACAAACTGAGCAAGCCCATCTTACTACATCACATGTGGTTTCTCAACAAAAAAGTGACTGAAATGATTTTCAGTTTGTGGGGCCAGCCTCACTGTGATTCTTTTACATCTCTCCTAAACAACAAGTGCAGCAGCTTCTTTACCCTGATTCCTACACCGGGGGAATCATCGAGGGGTACTCTACTCCACAGTTGGGCCTCCAGTCTTCTGTATGCTTATCCACCAACTCTTCTAATTCCCAATTTCCTTCAGAAGCAGCCCGATCAAAGAGCAAAGTCATGCTCATTGCACCTTAGTGGCCTCAGCAAATTTGTTTTTCCTTCCTTTGGTCACATGAACTACATTCACCTTGGATTCTGGATCCAATTCCAGACCTTTTGTCTCACCTGACAGGTTTGGTTCACCTGGATATCTCAAATCTCAAACTAACACCATGGTTTCTCCAATTCCTTTAATAGCCAGGCAACCAATGTTCTCTTCCCCATCCATTCAATACTTTTATCTTCCCATAAATCTTCTACTAGGAAACTCTATAGGAGTAAATGGAAAAGGTACATTTACTGGGTAGAGCAGAAACAGATAGACCCCTTCACAGCTCCAATTCAATCTATTCTAGAATTTTTAATGAGTTTGTTTATTGAGGGCACCAGTTCATCAACTATTAAAGTTCAACTTGCAGCAATTTCTAACTTTCATGCTAAGCTCCCCTTATAAAGACCCTATACCACCATGAGATTTAAATTTGGTAGTGCAAGCCTTAATTCTCCCTCTGAACCTGCAGCTAAGTGGGATCTTAAATATTTGACCTGGAGTTGCAATTATATCTGCTAGAAGAATTTCAGAACTTCAAGCATTATCTTCTAAGCTTCCGTATTTGATTTTTCATAAGGACAGGGTCACGTTATGTACCAATGCTTCCTTCCTTCCTAAGGTGGTGTCAGAATCCAAAATCAACCAATCCATGAATTTAACAATATTCTTTCCAAAATTTACAAATAAAAGGGAATATATACTGCACTTAGGATGTTCATAGACAATTACATTTCTACTTAGAACAAAAGAAATTAAAAAGACAGATCAGCTATTTGTTTCCTTTATACATAATAAATTGGGTGAATCAGTTACAAAGGTAAATCTAGCTAAGTAGTTGACAGATTTAATTTCATTTATCAATGACAAATTGAATCTCACCTTACCAAAACCATTAAAGGCTCATTCAACCAGAATATATGGCGACTATGGCGACTTCTGCTCTATTCCAATCTACAGCTTCTATGGATGATATACTTGCAGCTACAAGTTAGTCAAATCCTTATATCTTTATCACTTATTACAAGCTAGATCTAGTTTCGAGGGGAAGAACAGCCTTTGGCACCATACTCAGGAATATCCTTCCTTAGAGTCCACCAAGCAATTTAGATAGCTGAGGACTCTTTCCCATTTGTTGAGGAATGAATGAAAATTGACAACATCAGAAACAAAGGTTATGTACTTATTGTAATGTTCCATCTGTGTTATCAATTTTCATTCTTCCTCAACTCCCCGCCCACCATTTCTCATGACTGACTTCTGGAGGAAAGAGATACTTCAAGGACACCTATGTCTTTTGTGTTGAACTCCAGTTATGGTGTATCATTATAGTCTTCCTGTCAAGCTGCAAACAAGATCTGAGAGATGTTAGGGTGGTGCATTATGGGTAGGGAAGGAACTTAAGAGATTGTTGGAGGCCACGAGCTAGTATAATGTCCGAGTCGGATCCGAGGATCAGATCTGAACCCATTAGTTGAGGAAGAATGAAAATGGACAACACAGATGGACCATTATGATAAGTACATAACTTTTTTTGTGGCCATCTACAAGGGGCATCTAGCATGATGAGGGGAAAGTTTTTCATTTTTTCCCCCAAAAAATATGTGCATAAGTTTTTGTGTGTTTGAAGGTTTGACAATAATATTAGTAAAAGTATTGCAATGCATAATGTGTAGCCTGTTTCGTTCTTTAGATCCCTACTTACTTTAAATCTAGCAGTACTAGTCATTAAGGAGAGTCAACACACAAACCCCTCCTCTGTTGCCAGGTTTATAGCACTTGGAATTCTAAGGATAAGTATGAACTGCATCATACTTAATGTTAATGAACTCCTTCTAAATAAAAGGACTCTGTCTCTGAGAGGTGTGAGTACATAAAACAAAACCGGAGGTGTACCTCTCTTAGCCATACAGCATCTGAAGACTATAAACTCTAAACTGTCTTATGCTGATGCCATTAAAACATCTTTACTTAAGTCTTCTCATACTCGGAAGATTAGGCAACAGCCTAAACTTTTAAATTTACCTCCAGCATGCAACCCAGCTTTAACAGCTCATATTCAGCATACAGCTCTCTCTGATACTGTAAAGAATATAGACACCAACTGAGGTCACATAACTGGCATGCAGAAACTCTTGAGACAGTAAGACCAACCTAGTTTAACTGGCAATGTCTTTGATAGAGGTGACTCAATAGTCAGACACTCAAATGCTTCACTCATCAGGCTGAATAAAGATGGGGTAATGATTAGTTGCTTCTCAGGTGCCTGGATCTGCAATGCCACTAGGACTGTTATGTCCTTTCACCTCTACATACACACATGATTGATCTTTTGTGCACTTGGGAATGAATGACTTGAGGTGCACTTCCTTGGATTATATGAAGAGGGATGTTCTAGATCTCTCTGGATATGCATCTGGAAAGGAAGAGGAAGTGAAACTACTATTGATCAGTACCCTACCGTCATCAAGAATGATGCCACAAAGCAAACAAAAGATAATTGACTTTAATTATTGACTTAGCTACTGGTGACATTCCAGGATGCTCATATACCATATTCATATACCAGCTGACATTGCCAGCTGCTGCTTAGGGATGGTCTGCATCTCTTCCCTCATGGCCTCCATATAGTGACTAAGACTTTTTTCCCCTCATAATGACATTTTAGTTAAGGTCAGCCTCCTCAAATTACCCACATAGCCAACCACAATCAAAATTATATAAAACTAGCTCAGTGTTAGAGGCCTAAACAAAAACATTGCACTCCTTATAGACATTTCTATCCCTTGAAAATATTGATGCATGTCTGTTTACTGAATCATGGTTTCAGAAGAGTCAAAACATCCTCCCAGTTCCGGGTTTTAATGCCTGCCACTCCTTCAGACCACAATTATTTTATGGCAATAACCATGCAGCACAAACAACATTTTTTTTAGCAGAGAGTTTAAACAAGGAGAAAGTGAACATAGCAATAGTAAACCTGAGGAATCCTAAATCCAGGAAAATGATGATAAACCCTGATGGAATCAGGGAAACATTCTGGGTATTTTATGAAGGTACAAACAAACAAACAAACAAACAAACAAACATTTACAAAACAGATGAATAGTGTATCAGGACAGGATTTTGTTGGGAGTCTTTCCTGGTAAACCTGGACTTGCTAAAGGTGATTGTGTTAGAAGCTGAACAGTTAACTGTAAATACAGAGGACGATGAAATAAAAATGGTGGTGGGCAGTGAGACAAAGGGTAATTAACCAGGGTCAGATGGTATAGCCATTCAAATTTGGAAGCTGAGAGAAAGACCCTAATAAGGATATGGAAGAAAATATTCATAGAACAAATAATAAAAGCACCTCATAGTGGATGAATGTTCTAGCTGTAAAAAGTAAAATTATAGAAAGAATAAAACTGCAATCACAAAACACAGCTTGGAAACCACTGGAACAATTTTAAACATCCATTTAATATCAATAGAAATCAGTAACTGTACCAATGGTTTCCAAGCTGTGTTTTGTGATTAAAGTTTTATTTTTTTCTAGAAAATATTCATTGTTTCTTGAAATGAGGGAGATAACTTGCATTCTGGAAGAAACAATAGTGGTGATTTTACATAAAGAAGGAAATAAGCCTGCAGCTCCTGCCTTATATAGACCAATTTCAAAATAAATCATGATTATGAAATATTTATGTCTATATGAACAAAAAGGTTAGCATGACTGCAACCAATCATACCTCTCAATCTCTTAGCACAAGAAATCTGGATAAAGCCTAAGATAATGGTGTGGGGGGGGGGGTAACAAAGGCCCAACAGTAGGGACAAATTTTAGCTCTTGCTCTTATAAACTTAGAAAGTTGCTAGAACAACAGAATTTGTGTTAGCACGCATGTTCTGAAGGGTATGAATTCTGAAACTCAAATGTTTGTCATTATTTAGTCACTTCAGTCTTCAGTGATTTGCCAGAAAACCCACAAATTTTATGAAGAACAGACC
Organism: Protopterus annectens; assembly: GCF_019279795.1. Classification (NCBI taxonomy): domain Eukaryota; kingdom Metazoa; phylum Chordata; order Ceratodontiformes; family Protopteridae; genus Protopterus; species Protopterus annectens. The sequence goes on from NC_056751.1 coordinate 603,705,281, forward strand.
CAATATGAGGCAAAAACCTGAACAGTTGAGAGGTATGCTACCAATATTGGTAGACCTTGATCGCAGTGGATTTGCATGGAGGAGGCAGATGTCTAACAGCATTAGAATTCTGATGATTCAGAAAGATGCAGAAATGTTTATCATTACTTCTGGTAAGCATGGATGCAGAGAAAGCTTTTGATAGGGTAAGTTGGGAATTTATTTATAAGGTAATGGCTGGATTTATATTTCCTAATGAAATAATTCATAGGCTCATAGGATAACAGGATTATAAGACGTTACTAGGCTAATGGCCCTAGGGCCCTTACAAGCCTAGACAAGTTCTACCCTTATTTCCATGATCAGCACCTAATGCCCTTGTCCAGGAGGGACACAGGTGGTACCCTGGGGTGAATTTACAGTTACCCATCCAAACATCCAGATAGAGTTTGAAGAAGGCCAATGAGGTGCTCTGTTTGACATAAAACTGGAGTCTGTTCCAAAGGTGTGTTAACCTCTGGCAGACAAATCTGTCCCTTCAGCAGGTTCTATTAATGTCACATACCAGATTAAGGTCTTTAGAGTGAGTAACACGTGTACCATTTGACTTGCAGATATGCAGCATTTCCAATAAAGCAGGGTCAGAGTTTGCCTTATATGCAAGGCAGAGATCGCCTCTGAGTAGTCTGTATGAAACAGAATAAAGTGACAGTGATTTCAGACAATCCGCATAGGACAGATGCTGAAGACCTTGAATTTTCCTTTTGAAGAACCTTTGTTGTCTCCAATTGCTGCAGGTGCTTGGAAAGGTACATACCAAAAGGGGCATTGTACTCAATTATTGGCCTAATAACGGAAGAGTATAGGGAGGTGATAACTTCTTTTTTTCTGGAGGCAATGCCCTTACTTATGAGATGAGCAATATAGAAAGCCCTTCTTACCACTGTGGAGACATGGTGATCAAAGGTAAGTTTGCTGTTGACCTATGTGCCCAGGTCTCTCACCACTGTGTGTGTACTTAGGATGTTGCTATTGATGTTACAGTTAGCAGGAACATCGCTCTAACCGAAAGAGATGATAATAATAGGGGTGGGAGGATGGCATAATGGTTAAGGTGTTTACCTGGCAAACACAAGGTGCAGGGTTTGATTCTCGTGGGTAATGGGGCTAGGCTTAAATAGCCCTGAGGCAAGGGGAATAGTATAGTACTAACCTAACCTATACATTTTTTGCATTGAGTTTAAGGCCATGACGTTTGCGCCAATCATTTGTTTGTGTAAAACCCTCTTGTAGGATGTTGATATCATTTGGAGATTCTATGACCACTCCCAGTTTGCAGTCATCAGCAAACTTTGTCAGCCACAGACTTTTAGTTTTTGCTTGTACTTCAGAGAAATAGATTCCAAACAGTAGTGGTTCCAGGACTGATCCTTGTGGAACACCACTGGTTGCAGGTGGTTTCCCCTATTTTGACAATATGTGTTCAATCAGTGAGTCAGTTAGCAACCCATCTAATGATATAAAGGTTGATACCAGGCTGGGTGAGTTTGTCAATGATGCCTGAGTGAGGGATAGTGTCAAAAGCCTTGGCTAAGTCTAGGTAGGCTGTATGTACAGATTTCCTCTCGTTCAGGGCCTTGGTGACTGTCTTGAAGAAGTCCACCAGGTTTAACAGGCATGATCTCCTTTTGACATATCCAAACTGAGTAGGGTCAAGTGTTTACAGATTACCTATATCTTTGTTGATAAAGTTCATGATGATTCGCTCCATGGCCTTGCAGATAAGGCTAGTCAGGCTAATAGGCCTATAGTTCCCAGAATCAGTGGAAGTACCACCTTTATGCAAGGGAATAACGGTGGCCATTTTCCATTCAGCTAGGACAAAGCCGGTGCTTAGACTGTGATTGAAAAGAGTACCCAGTGGTGTTGCTAATTCTTGCTGGAGCCCATGTAGGATGCAATCTGGGATGTTATCAGGTCCCATACATGCTGTGTTTTTGGGCTTAGAGAGGGCATTTATGACCTGCTCTTTAGAGGTACAAGATAGGGGACAGGTGGTAGGGATGTCATGGAGTACGTGTGGTGGGGACAGGGGGGGTGAAGTTTTCACAGAACCTGTTGGCCAACAGGTTAGCTATGTCCACAGGCTCAGTTCATGTGTTATCATTAACTACCAGTTTGGCACAAATCTGGGCCTTTCATTTTAGGTTACAGATGTAACTAAAGAATGCCTTGTGGTTGTCCTTAGTTGAGAAAGCTAATTTGGATTTGTAGTTTGCTTTGGAGGACTTCACAAGAAGTCTTATTTGCTTGTTTTAGCTGGGGAGGGAGTGTTTCCAGTTTAAGATTGCTCCCTGTTACTCTTAGACAGCAATTTCTTCCTCTTATTGTAAAGCCTGTTAATGGCAGTTGTCCACCAGGCAGGTTTACTCTTCTTTGAGGAGCTTGTTTTGGTCCTATCAGGTACAGATGAGTCATTGCAAGTTATACAGGTGTTTGCATAAAGCACTGGTGTAGAACTCAGCATAGTTGCCAATTCCATCTGAGGGGGAAGGTGCAGTGAAGCTATTTATACCATCCCCTAAAATGTTATAATCTGCTTTGGAGAAATGTTTTAGTTTAGTTGCTGCTGGGGGGGTCAGGTGTGATATTTACTTTGAATGAGACTGATTTGTGGTCAGATCTCACCAGGAAGACCTCACAGTGGGGGTGCTACAGTAGTCCCCCATATTGGTAAGCACCATATCCAGGATGTTGGCACCCTTTGTGTGGGTGTCAAACAGCTGGTCCAGGGCATTGGAGTTAACAAAGTCAAGGAACCTTTGGGAAAGTGAATTTGAGCACGAGTAATTTACACAGTCAATGGATGGGTAGTTAAAGTCACCCAAAACCATGGTGGTTGGATGTGTCTTGATAGACTCAAGTAGATCCAAATAGGCAAAGTGGTTATTCTGATTCATGGAGGGGGGTCCTGTAGCTGGCAATGACTTGAACAGGTGTCCTACCAACAGTTAATTGCACTTGAAGTATCTCCAGGGAATCATACTGTTTAACCAATCTGGAGGTGTATTTATCTTTAATGAATATTGATACACCACCTCCTTTAGTTTTCATACCTTCAGTTTGTGGTCTGAACGTGTGGAAGAAGGTGTAACCTAGTATGGCTGGGGTGCTGTCCACAGCCTTGAACCAGGTCTCTGTGACTGCACAAATGTCTGTGTCTTCCAAGGTAAGGACTGCTTCCAGTGAGTGCAGCTTCATGTTGAGACTCCTAACTTTTAGCAGCATAACCTTAAGGTTGTTTTTAGATGAAGTTTTTATGTTGGGAATTTTGTCCTTGAGACACTTCCTAAAAAAGGAACTATGGGGGTGGCAAGAGCCTTAGCCAGTAGCAAAAATCCAAGGGGTGACAGATGAAGACCATCTCTGGCAAAGCATCAAGGTCTGTCGATCATGTCATCCCAGGCTGATGGATACTGGATCCACTTAGAATGAGACCAGAAACTAAGCGAATCATTGAAGTCAGTCATTTTCTGTTTGTAGTGAGGCATCATCCTAGGTGAAGGTAAAATGCTGCTTAAGGCTGGGGACATATCTGCCTGAGACACACAATCTGAGAGCTCAGTCATGTTTCTCTTCATATAGTCCAGAGAGCTATGTCTTAAGTTGTTCACACCAAAACGGACTATGACAGAGTCATTACAGTACCTGTTGTTGAGAGACTTAAGTGCATGTGCGATATGGTGGATCCTAGCACCTGACAGACAGCTGATGGTGACCTTTTCCTTATCCAGCCTGGTGAGAGGGACATCTGTGTGTCTCATGATGGAATCACCTATGACTAATATGCTTGGTTTTGTGTTTTGCCTTAAGGGCTTGATAGGGGAGACACTGGTGCCTGAGCTATTATGTGTATTGTGCTCTGTAGAGGAAGTATTATGTGTAGCGTGCTTGTGTTTGTTTTAGGTATGTTTCTGGTGAGTGTAGATCAGAGCGTGTGTATGTACCTTTAAGAAGCATTTCCAGCTGTAGCACGTGCATATAAATACTGAGCACGTGTAGGCAGCAGTGCCATTTTGAGAGAACAGCCAGAGTATTAACATGTATGAGTGTAGTAGTCAGTCTATGAGTTTGTTTAAGTTACAAAGCCTCATTTCTGATGTGTTTGTGTGTAACAAAGTTACTTGAACTGAACCCACAAATGTTCGTCTGTTTTATCCTGACCAGACGAGTGACAGTGAGGACGTTCGCATATGTAGGTATGTATGATATGTGTTTGGGTGGAGTAGGAAGTGAGGTGTGCAAAATAAGGAAAATATATACAGGGTCAGAAGTGAGGGGAAAAGTTGGGGGGAGGTTGTCTAATAAACTGAGTTTTTCTAGAAGAATAAGTAAGGGATGTCCTATTTTCCTATTGTTGTTTACAATGTATAGAGCCATTAACAATGAAATAAAGAGGTGCAAACATCCAAGAGTATGAGTAGAAGAGGCGAGAAGACAGTATGGCACTATTTTAAAATAATATGTTTTACAAGTCTAGAACCATATGCCACTGTATTGTGGAATATTTTGAGACAGTTTCAAATGTTTTGGGTTATGAAATAAATGCAGATAAAGCAAAAGCCATATCTTTAAACTCTATGCTCCTATATGAATTAGAGCAACAAAACCAGTACCATGGGGGGCGTCTATATTAGCACATCGAAATTTCACAACTTTGAATGTTCTAATATCGACCCCTATTCAGCGAACGCTGAAAATAGAGAAGCTGCGGAACACCGAATTTCTTCCTAGGGAAGGAATTCGGTTGACTGTTCCTGTGGCTTCGCTATGTTCAGCATTGTGGTGGAAAGTCACAGGTCTGGATCAGGTAAGTGTGCGATTGTGTGGACGTGATGGTTAGGGCAGGATAGGTGAGTTAGGGTTAGGATGTGGGTGAGGTGAGTGTGTGATAGTGACGGACCTTAGGGTTAGGGTTTGGGTTAAGGTAAGTGGATAGCTAGTGGTGTGTGTACAGTTTAGTGTAGGGTTAGATGTAGGATTTTAGGTGTATGTGTGTGGTTTGCTGTTTGTTTGGTGTGTTTGTGTTGTGTGCATGTGTGTCGGAACAGCAAATTTTTTCCCTTGGAAAAAAATTTGCTGTTCTGCATGTTCGATGTTGTCAGGGGTCGATATTAGAACATTTCACATTTTAAAAAGTCGATGTTCTAATATAGGGCCCCATGGGAGGGGCACGAAGATATGATAGAATTCTGAGGGATAGTCTTGGTGCTTTCCTAGAGGCAGCACTTACCCAAATAACAGCTAACATGATTCTATGGCCATCTGAACTTAATCTAGTTTCATCAATGGGTTTCAGAAGAATGTGGCAGAGGTGTTCCAATAGATAGTATCTACCGCAGCTTTGTCAATGTCCTTGGCTCCATCCTGCATAAGTGATGGCTGCTAGGAAAAAAAAACACAGATTCAGTTTAGAACTAAAATGAGGAACTGGAATAAGAGCTGGTAGGACAAAAGCACTTAACAGTTCATATATATTTTGAATAAAAGTATGGTTGCATATATCATGTGTTTTGCTCTTGTTTGTACAGTAAAAAATTTTCCACCTTTTAATGCCTGTGACTATGTGGACCTCATTGTGTTTACAATTTTTTTCTGGTTGTATGGAATACACACTATTTTATGGTTCTTGGTGAACTGGAATAAGACATAGCTGAATGGTAGGTTAAAGACATTTCTGATGAGGACATAGTCTCAGGAATGTGAGGCATGCTGTTGAAGTACCACCAGAGCTGGTCCTGGATCCACTACTCTTTTGCATGTTTGTTTAGGATACTTTATGAAGGAAGGAGTGAAGAGAAGCTGGCTAATCCTTCTTGCTGTGCATCAGAGAAGGATGTGTAGAAGTGTCTCAGAAAGGGCACAGACAAGCTGGTCAAGTGGGATGAAATATGCTGTTATGGTTCACTGCAGATAGACACAAAGTAGGGTATTTGGGTCACAACACCTCTAGAGTGAAGTATCAGCTGGAGAAGTAGGACTGAGGGTGACAGACCAGGAAAATGATTTGGGAGTGTTAATCACATCCAGACTGAACCATTAGGAGCAGATTAAAAAGAAAACTGTGACACCAGCCAAAAGAAAGTTGGGAAGCAACCTCAGAGGATTTACTCCAGAAGCAAAGAGATAACAGCCCTTTGGTACTGGGTTGTGGCTAGGCCACTTGAGTATTTTGTGCATTGATTTAGGCCATAGATGGAGGGACATCAAAGTGCTGGTAGGGTTTGGGGATGAAGGGTAAAGGATATGACCAGAGACTGCAGAAGTAGGAACTCTCTTCACTGGAGATAGAAGAGAGAGAGAGAGAGAGAGAGACATGGCATGGACGGGTATTGCATGTTAATGATAATACTGCATTGCAACTGTGTGCCTTGCAGATTATGCACATCAGTGGTATTTGATGTTCAGTTGTAAAAATGTAGAAGGTGATGCACTTCAGTAGGGGAGACTCGTGAGATGACATAAGTTAACTTCAGTACCTCTAGAACAGACTAAGGAGGGTAAGTGAAAAGTATGAGTGTTATAGGAGGGAGTTAGAAAAATCCGAGTGTTTTAATCACACGTACTGAATGATACAATTCAGTGTCAGAAGGCAAGAGTAAAGACCAATGGAGTGCTGGGATGTGTAATTTTGGTGCACAATCTAGAGTTGCAGATAAAGTCCTACCATTATATGAGCCACTGGAATTCACTTGATTTAAATTAAAGGCTAGCAGTTCTAAAAAGGTACAAAAGAAGAGAAAGGTGAAATGTGACGTGGGTGCATCATGTCATCATAGGGTATGTAAGTATATAACTAAACAGGAAGGATGGAGGAAAAGTTAGGCATGAGTGTTAGCTGGAGGGGAAATACCTAAGAAGCTTACTATGAAATATTACTTTGAATAAAGAGTAATTGGTGGATGGGATGATGGAGTGTAAGCATACAAATGGCTTATTCAAAGGTAACTGTCACAAATGGAAGAAAGCGGATAGGGCAGAAATAGCTACAGGGAGATCCCTGTAAAGTGTGGGAGGTCTTAATAGACCAAGGGACTTTTTGTGTTGATACAAGCTGATAAGTCTCCATGGTTATCATCACTGAATGATGTAACTTAAGTCCATAGCTGTACTGTTCAATTTCCGTCTTTTATAAACTGACATAATTTCACTGTTGTCAACCACTTTTATGAGTTTACGAGTATCTCTGTATGTATTTGAATTCTTCTCCCTAGCAGCTTGACAGAGGACACCCACTTCAGCAAATGTCTCTGGTATTTCAGTGAACTCCAGCAAGAAACATACTTTCTGCAGTTTCTTGACTTTCCTGGCCAGCACTTTCCAACTAGCACTTAGCTTTCAGGTGGTGACCCACCAGGGTCTGATATCTTAATCATGGTTATTACTCTAGAAGTATTCTCTGATAACTGACAGGAAGGCTTGTAACAGGCAGTTCACTCGAGTACTTTTCCATACTTAAATCACATTTGTCAGCACCACAAATGGTTTGTGATGGAGCACTGAACTCATTTATTAGTGAGGGTCATGGTGGGTATGCTGTGTCATCATCAACAAAATAGTTATTTTTGATGTACTGTAGTCTCAGGAGCTGAGACATATAGTAATGTAATATACCAAAACTCTAGCTTCTGGCCTACCTTCCAAGCAAAATCTATTACTTTTTATACCCTTTGCCGTGGATTAGTAGGACTTGACTAAGTGGCCCACCCTTCATGACTCTTAGTGTAATATGACATGTTGGCCTTTTCTGTATGCTATTTATGTAACATCTGGTTGTGCGTTGTGATAAGGATTATTGTTCCCCTTAACATCTCAAACTACTTTTTTAGTACTGCAACACAATGGAGGTAGGGGTAGCAGAGGAATTAGCTCCCTCCCCATCAGAAAGAGAACCAGAAAGATTTTTCCTTCTGTTGTGTGTATTTTTTAAGCAAGAAACATCTTTATTGAATTATCATGTATGAAATAGGCTGTCATGCATTTATATAAATGAAAACGGTTTACTATCACATGTTCATTTGTCTTTTAGACAAATGGAATATGTGCGAAAACCACTTAGCAGAACCGGTAGGGTGATCACCACAATGTTGAAGCTGACAAGAGTGAATGGCCACTGTTCTCAGCTCCAACACTGCGGTGCAGATTGCACTATAGTGGGGATGGGGAAATGTACCCTTACCCTCACTGTAGTGTGATCTCGGAGTTTGTATATATAAGTAGGGGGGTGTGGGGCTGCAGGGGGGGCTTGCTCCCCTGCAAACAGTGTTGGTAGATTTGGGCAGATGTGAGCATTTCAGCAAAGTCGACATTCGATATTGCTGAAATGCTCCGTTTGCTGTTTTGGTTGGTTGGTGTTCCGATTTCCGACCGTTTGTGTCGGCAATTGTCACATTCATCTAACTGACGATCGAACATGTGATAGTAAACCAATGAAAACATACCGTATTAACATATTTGTAGTTGCAAATATTATACAGTATATAAACCTCCTTCCCCCTCTAAAACATTATTCTGCATTTATTGCTCCCACGATTCCCATTTTTTCCTATGTAATTTGCTCCTACCCTTTTCTAAAGATCCCACTTCCAATTATTTTATCTCTGTTAGTATATTCATTGCTTCTAGTATGGTGGGTTTAGATTTGATTTCCATTTTCAAGTAATTGCTTTTTTTTGTTCAAACCACCAGCATTAAACTCCGCAAGGTCTTACTATGTCTAGGCAATTCTGATTCTGTATTACAGCTCAAAAAAAAATTTCCCTAGTTACACCAATTTGCTTATCTAGTATCCCTGACAGAGTAGCCTGCAGGGAATTTTTAAAGTTTGCCAACACATTTCACTCCCAAAAAATATGTTCCTAGTTACCACTTCCTTCTGCATCACACCTCCAACAGTTAGAATCTACCTGAGGAAAAATTCTTTGGAATCTGCATAGGGTATATTTCCAAGCAAAAATTGCAAATCTTCTGAACTTTGTTGCATATTTGGGAGTCATACATATATCCTCCCATTGCATACATATACCCTCCCATTGTTTCTTTGTGAAATCCAGTCTCTCTTCCCAATCCTTTCTGTCTTCCTCTGGTTGATTCCTATAGTTATTGTGCAATATTTTATATGCCCTATAATTGCCCCTTTTTAATAGCAGCTTCTGTTCTAGATTCTGCTAAAAACTCTATCAATGCTGTATTTCACTTAGGATCCACTATTCCTTTCTCTTTGCCTGTACTCTGATATCATTCCTTGTTAGGGAAGGCAATCTGTAGCCTGTAGTCCATATGTATTCTTGGCCTCTTTCCATTCTATTACCTTCCCTTCTCTACTTGTTCTCAATACCTTGGTTCTTTTGCAAGTTTTCTCCTGTAAATTCCAGCCCCCTCTTGCCTATTCTCTCTACCCCTAATTGCAGGATCTCCTTTCTCCATTGATTTAGTTCTTAGAATACTTTCTGCTACTTTATGAATATAATATTCTTTATGATTATTGTTATTCTCCTTAAGGATCTGCATCCAAAATCCCAGTCTCTATTTGTTTCTTGAGCCCCCCCATTTAACCATCATCCCTTTCCACTTTGAATTATAGCTCCCTGCTTGTACTATGTATAGGAGCCTTAACTGTGTAGCTCTCAAATGTACTTTCAAATTAGGTAATCCCAGATCACTTTGTTCTATTGAAAGGATCAACTTATTCTACTTGTCTCTTGCCCTCCTCCCCTTCTAGATAAAATCCTTCAACTCTTATTATTATGCACAACTTCTCTGGCTGATAAAAATATGCCTGACTTGTGTATAAAACTAAAGGGACTAAAACATGTTCACTGTATCTTGCTATCCATATCCATAACAGAGCTTCCAGTTTGCCAGTTTTTGTGTTATCTTTTGTTTAGTCTTTTCCCACATATTCTTAGCTGACATAACAGAATCCTTTTTAACCCATACTCAAAAGTACTTAATTTTACTATGGGGGTGTTGAACCAGTTTGTTTGTGGGTGCATAATATTCAGCTGTTGCCTTTGTTTTATCTTCATTAATTTTGTATCCCGAAAAAACTTGAAACTGTCTCAGAATACTCCAAAACACCTAAATGTACTTTTTTGGTTTTATCAGGTACAAAATAATATCATTTGCAAATAAGGCCAACTTTTCCTGATTACGATGCCAATTATATCTTTGAATTTCTGAGTCCTTTATTTTCTTTGCCAATGGTCTTACATATAACACAAATAAAAAAGTAGAAAGAGGACACCTCTGCTTGTTTCCTCTGTTCAAATGGAATTTATCAGAGAGGAACCTCCCACTTTAATTTTTACTTCTCTGGTTCGATTCTTGGCTGGGGTGCCTTCTGTGCAGAGTCTACATGTCCTACCTGCGTTCGTGTGGATTTTCTCCAGATGCTCTAGTTTCCTCCCATGTTATAAAGACATGCGTCTGGAGCATTTCTCCCTGGGCCGCCGCTGAAAATTGGCTTTGTTCCAAGTCGGACTTTCCTGGTAAACAAATGTTTAAGTAAAAAGATAAATAAAAAATACAAATTTCTAATACTTCTATAGTGTCTCTTGTTATCTTCCTTGTTATAGGCTCCGTAAGCTTGTGACTGCCCTTTCCACTTTCTGTTGCCTGAGTTGTTGTGCTAAAAGTTTTTGTGCTCTAGAATTATTATCAAAAAACAGTTGCTTAACAGCAGTCTGTCTAAACTTGTGCATATTATCGAGGTAATTCCTTATTTTCTGTTTAGCATTCTGCAGTTGCTCCTTTTCTTGTTCTGAGAGATTCCTCCTATTTTGCAATAGTTTATCATTTGTCAATCCCGCTAAATAATTCTTGCTACTGTTTAACCATATCTCCCTTTCTTTTATTTACAACCTAGTTTTAAACTCCAATTTAGTTGTATCCCATTCCTTAGCTATGTTTCAGAAGATAATTATATCTTCTCTAGTAGCTCCAGAATTAATTCCACCACTCATTCCTTAAATTCTTCTCTTTTCAACTGATAGGTGGGAAAGGGCCAGTGTCTCATTTTTGTTTCATTACCTTGTGTTTTTATTTTAGTTATTATTGGTGCATGATCTGAAATAGTTATTGGGTGTGTTTAAAGACCTTCAACTAAATGCACATGTTCCTGTGAGATATAAACTCTATCCAGCCTAATCCAGTTTTTGTATCTTGGTGAGTAATATGTGAATTCACTCCGAACTCCTAGTACTGAATTCACATCTTCCATGCCAAGCATTTTCATAATTTTTTTTTCAAAAATCTACCCTCCTTTGTTATGTTATCCTTCTAGGCCCCCAGATACATCTTCACTGTTGCAAACCAAATTCCAGTCTCCACCTATAAGTAATATACCTTGCTGAAAGCTAATTATTTCTCCCAGAATGTTCTTAAGCTGCATCATAGCACTTTTAGGGGGGATGTGAATGCATGCCAGTGTAATCATCCTCCCTTGCCAGTGGCACCTTAGTACTATGTATCTTCCATTATTATATTTTTTGGACATAATATTAGTGTAGTACCTCGCAGGATGCACATTAGCAAATCCCATCCCAACTGCACCTCCCTGGAGCAGCTGTATGAATATTCATTTCTGTGCCAAAAGTACTGTCATGAATATTGATGGCCAGACAACACCTGCGCAAGTCAAAAAATCATTATAACATTAAAAACAAAATTGAAAAATATTGGTTTACGGAGAAAGGCAACAGTATGAATATTAATTTCTGTGCTGAAAGTACTGTCATGAATACTGATGGCCAGACAACACCTGCGTAAGTAAAAAAATCATCAATTTTATTAGGGACAGCATTCAACAGCATTACAAAATATAGAAACATAGTGCAGAACTGTACTCACACAATCAGCTTGTAAAAAGGCAACAGCACGCGGTTAAGAACCATCTGTTTACTTCAGTTGCTGTTGAGGTGAATCCTGAAAGTCCTTAATGTGTCCAAGCAGGTACAGAAACAGATGGTCATCCTGCTTGCCATATTTTTCATGCCACATGAACTCATCCAAGTGACTATCCGCCATGTGCCTAATGGTCCCATTCATCACCCTGAACTTTTTCTTGCAGTGAGCCCACATGGCTTCTACAGGGTTGGCATGGGCACCTGTCCCAGGGTCCACAAAATTCTGGCTGTGGTTCACAGTTCTGTGGGTGTAATTCATGCCAGCCATTTGAGAGATGCCCCTGTAAGCAGCCCATTTGTCTAACACTATGACTGTCCCAGGTAACACATGAGCCTGGATAATCAGCAATAAAGTGGCTGCATTCCTTTTCTCCACAAAAGTGAGATACCCAGTTTTCTCTATGCAGTTGTATATGCCAAAAATCCACCTGTCCATTCTGGCCAAGGTTCAGCAATGATTATACTTTGCTTTAACCAGTAGACATTCATCTATCTGCACCTCCTGACCTGGATCACCCAGCAGCATGGGGTCCTGCAGAAGTTTCAAGCTGCAGACATCCCTTAGAAATTGATACCAGTCCACCACGAAGGTGGTGGACACTGACAAATGCTCTGCAAGCCTACAGACTGGTAGCTTTCATGACCACCAGTAAAGCATCTTGACCAGGGTTTTGAGAGTCAGCCTGCTCTTATTAAAAAATGTGCCAGAAAGCATCCCAGTTTTACTCCTACACTTTCTAGCCATGCACCTCCAAGCAAATGAAGACTGATGGCGAACCAGAATTGCCCTAGGTCCACACAGCAGGCAGCGTTGCTCCTGCTGTACAATGCTAAAAGACTGCGGAAAGGTGATGATGGATGGCAAAGAAGAGGTAATGGAACACAGGCAGCTGTCATTGATTCTGCTCATTTCTCTGAAGTGTATGGCAAGCCAAGAGTTTCCTGCAGCTGTAGCTGTAGCAGCAAGTAGCTAACAAGTAAAGGTTTGGAAGTGGCATCCCTCCTTAATATCGGCAATGCATTCAACTGCACTGGAAAGGTGTTAATATTATTTGAAAATGGTAATTTGCAAGAAATAAATGAATACATTTCTGCTGCCATCCCTGACTAGAATTATAGAAGGTGTTAATATTCTTCTAACATGGCAATTTGCAAGGAATAAATGAAAACATTTCACAGGTGTTAATATTCTTTGTATGTGTGAGGCAAGTGACAACTGTGCCCTGTTGGTATTTTTAGGTGTTAACAAGGGGGGTATTGTGGTGACACTAAGACATTGTCCTGTTTGATTCTCAGCTAGAGTGTGTTAGATTTTATTAATATAAGGCTGAAATTAATTATGTTGTAAATATGCTGAAAGAAAAAGCTTGCTTAAATGCAGAAACAGAGTTTAGTAATATGTGATCAGCAGTCATACTAAATGACCATGGCTTGGAAAATAAGGAACCTGCTGAATGGACATTTTTCCCTTACAGACTTAAAAACAGGATGTATGCAAGAGCAAAAATGCAAAATCTGCTTTTAAAGAACACTGACATGTTTTTCTGCATATAAAAATGGACACAATATGTTTCCTAAAATAACAGGATGGACACAATATGTTTCCTAAAACAACAGGATATGTTTATGACACTGTGACAATGTGTTTTCTCAAAAATGTTTTTCTGCATGGAAAACAGGATATGCTTATCAGCATTGGCACAAGAACAGATGTTTTTATACACAGATCCAAATAGAATAAAGAACAATGTGTTTCCTCAAAAATATGTTTTTCTACATGGACATCAGGACACTGTTACAGGATATTCACACTGTCAGAAAAGCTGGTCTCTTACAAGACATTGTTAAACAAGGAAGCTTAGTATTGTTTCTACAGGATAAGCAATTCTCCAAAATAGAATACCAAGAGGACTAAAATTGTATATAAAGAGCTGTATAAATCCAGTTATGTTAGAGGTATGGTAGGGACTCATTTGTCCTAAGGTAAATGATATATCTCTCACATCATCTGTACTATATGAGAAGTAAAGTTGGAACAGTACTTTTAAGCTGCAACGTTTGTCCAGTTTGATTTATTATAAAAGTTATTGGTTACTGCTCTTAAAGACAAGTGCTGCAAAGTATATTCTCTCATCAGTGTATATTCTGCAAGTTTCTGTATGCAACAGACTGTGAATGCATATATAACCAGACTTTGAATTTTAGCAGAATCCAGCCAGCAAGACTGAGTGTCTTAAGAACACTTCAAATCCATCACACCAAGCAGTAAGCAGAGCCATATAATTTTTTCAATGGCAAGCTAGCCTGCATTTGAACCTACAATCTGCATTCAAACACAGGAGGAGTGATGGTAAGCCCTGCAGAGGGTCACTTCAGTCAAATTGCAGTAACTAACATTTGTACGTATGTGTAAATCCTAAACAGAAGTATTCCAGTTTATGCAGCTTGCAGTAGTAAAGTTTTTTAGACGTCTACAATCCGGAGTGAGACTAGTTCAAGAAATTTGCAGTGCCATAAATTCTTCAAGAAAAGGTGAATGTCCACTAGCACAGTAGTCCGCTGCCTGTTGTGCTTCACCAGCTTCTCAAGTGACTCTGAAAAATTTCTAGCCATCTGCAATAACAGCTTGATCACCTGTTTTCTTACTAACTGGTAAGACTTTTTTCTGTGTCACATATTTAGTGTGGATGATGTTAAACAGTTTGTATATTCTTAAGATAGTTTATTCATAGACAGTTTGTATATTAGACAGTATGGATATTATTTATAATTCATGCAGGAGTAAACCAAACTTTAGTAAATTGCTATGTTGGTATACACAGCACATTAGTAAATGTAAAACCTTATTAGGGCAGGTTGATAGTAAGGCATTATGCAAATGTCTTACAATATTTGACTGGTATCTCAAAGAAAACCATGTGAAATATGACAAATGTTTATTGTGTGCTTCAACAAAAACTGCATTTTGTGTATTATACCATAAAAAAGTATTGCATCATATTGCTAAAAAATAGACTGTGAAGACAGATCTGTTCATGATAAAGAATTAACTAAGGGTAAAGTGTTTCCATTACATTCTGATATTGAACAGTTATGTCCTGCCACCACATGTGAGTCAAATCAGTTACTGATAGAACCCCTAGTACATTTTGTTACAAAGAAATGTAGTAAACTTCTAAAAGACAGACACAATGAGTTCAGGAAGCTTAGACAAGTTATACATACATCTTTTCAAAAGTGCATAGGAGTTTCAAATTCAGCAGAACAGCTTACTAAAGAATGTCAGAAAGACCATACAATATTACAGGAAACTATTCAACAGCAGTTGCAGGATAAAGGAAATAAATTAGCTGAACTGACAAAGGCTGGGAACTTCCTGCATACACAGTTAATCTGTGCAAAAGAAATATATTTTATAATATGTTTATGTTTTGAAAATGGTTAAACATACATGGTAGGATGGTAGGATCTGATGTCTGGACAAATCATTCTTAAATGTTTTACTTTCATTCAGTTAAAGCAAGACATCTATCAGTACTACAGTAAAGTAAAGCATATGAATGCCATTCATTAGCATAGTCAAAAGGTAAACAAAACTGTTCTAGTCTATAAAATTAAATAAAAATAGATGAGTAAAAATTTAAAGTCACAAGACATGACATGCTTGTATAAAGATATACATATACAAGACAGACATGCATGTGTGTTCTTTTCATCTAAAGTACATCTGTTACAATACACAAGAATAACAGGCAGACAACAGCAAATATAAATAATATAAATATAAATGTGTTGGTTAAACTAATATCTATTTTGTTTTTTACAATTTGTTTATAATTATATAGTAACACCAAACAGTTAACGTTCTGAATTTTAAAAAGAAAATCACAGATGGTATTATTCAAACAGTTTTTGTAAAATTAATGGCAGGACAGTTAAATAGATAAATAAATAAAAAATACTGAAATCCATGTAAGGTAATTGTAAAATGATGTCTATTTATGTTGTATAAATGCATAGTTATGCAAATCACAATCACATTAAAGGAAAAATGCCAAAAAAAATAACTATAGAATATAAAATGTGAGCTCAGACCTTCCTAGACTGAATGAATAGTTACAGGAAATGCTGGAAAGATAAGATAAACAACAAGAATGATTGCCAGACAAGTAGCTTGAGTTTTTCTAAAGCATCATTGTTATTAAAACATAATTGTTAAAATGTTTACATGCAACACTATTTGGTAATTGTAATACAATGTCACAATTGTGCATAGATGTCACTTATAATCTGTTTGCAAGTAAATGTTAAAAGGACAAAAAAAACCTCAGTTGCATCAAGTACAGCCAGCAAATGGGCTATAGTATATATACAGTTCAAATCAATTGTGCAGGAGGGTGTAAATACCTACTAGAGGTAATATACAGTGAAAGCTTTATTTAGTAACCTAATAAAATAAATGTATAACCAAAGTGTTGGGCTGACATACATTCTATTCTCACAGCATAGGGCAGGTAAACAGTGCTGAAGTACTACAGGGGGAGGGGTACTTTCTCAGTTTTACACTGACTGTATAAGCAGTACTGTACAAGGGTCTGAAATAAAGCTACAGAAAAAATAAACAACAAGGGTCTGAAATAAAGCTACAGAAAAAATAAACAACAAGGGTCTGAAATAAAGCTACAGAAAAAATAAACAACAAGGGTCTGAAATAAAGCTACAGGAAAAAAATATCTCATTCCTTGTTGACAATACTCTTTTAGGGAGAGGGGAAAACAGGTGTTAGTGTATTAGAAATAATGGTAAACTGGATCAAACCTGACAGGATAAGATATTTTACAAGTTGTTAATAGCTATCATAATGGTTATTATTGTATTGTTTAGAATTAAATTGTATTTACAACCTGTTAAATTGTAAAGCTATACAAGAGATGGTTAAAAAACAAGAGATGATTTAAAATTGCTTTATTAAAGCTATAAAGAGAGAATAAAGATATGCAAAATGCATAAATGTTTCTAATAGCAAGAATGGTCACTATTTTTAATATGTTTTTGGCAAAACAATGTTGGTATAAAAAAGCATGAATATTTTTAATTGCTGAGTATGTAGTTTAAAATAACAGGACATATGCATTTGGTGTCAATTCCACTAGATACTTCTAAAGAGACAAACGTTTTCCAAGATTTTGCTCAATATTAATGTTATTAAATCTGTAAAATTAGACTAAATGTACTTTATAGTCTTTGTATGTACAAATGCAGAAGAATTCAGTACAAATGATAGTCTTTGTATGTACAAATGCAGAAGAATTCAGTACAAATTAAATGAATGTCTAGTAATAAATATGTGTGAAAAAACATGTTTTAAAAAAATGGGTCCAGTATACCTAGTAAATTGAAATGCATAAATAGCAAACAGTCTGTGTAAATACATACTGTACAGGATACATCGTAATAAGTTCAAAAGTAATTTGTCAAGTTGTAATATCACTGATTTTACCCCAGTAAAATAATTTCTTTCAAATATTTATTATCTAAGCCCAGTTCAGTATTTTACCAAGATGTTAATGAGCAGTTCGAAGACATGATCACAATGTTATGGTTAAAATGACATTGAAACTGTATATTTTCAGAAGTGTATAAATGCTTGCAGTAGCACATAGTTATTGTCTCATAGTTAATTCAACAGTTGCAAAGAGTTAATGGAACAGTTCTAAGTCATAAATTAAATTCTGTGATTGCAAAAGAATAAATTGATCAAGTTAAA
Source organism: Protopterus annectens (assembly GCF_019279795.1). Classification (NCBI taxonomy): domain Eukaryota; kingdom Metazoa; phylum Chordata; order Ceratodontiformes; family Protopteridae; genus Protopterus; species Protopterus annectens. Next base: position 603,722,993 of record NC_056751.1, read on the forward strand.
AAAAATAACATTAAAGCAGACACAGCTCATAACTGATAAAATATTTTCACAGAATGGTCTGCAAAAGAAAAAGTTGTTAAATACATTCAGTTTTGGTAGTAATACTTAATATCATCGTATTAACTATGTAAAATTGCATTTTGATTTGTTGTAACAAACTAAAGGTTTGTTTCTTAATGTGTTTTCTATATAAAATGTTTTGAGTATGTTTAAAAACAGAGGGAATTGTTAGATTTTATTAATATAAGTCTGAAATTAATTACGTTGTAAATATGCTGAAAGAAAAAGCTTGCTTAAATGCAGAAACAGAGTTTAGTAATATGTGATCAGCAGTCATACTAAATGACCATGGCTTGGAAAATAAGGAACCTGCTGAATGGACATTTTTCCCTTACAGACTTAAAAACAGGATGTATGCAAGAGCAAAAATACAAAATCTGCTTTTAAAGAATGGACATTTTTCCCTTACAGACTTAAAAACAGGATGTATGCAAGAGCAAAAATGCAAAATCTGCTTTTAAAGAACACTGACATGTTTTCTGCATATAAAAAATGGACACAATATGTTTCCTAAAATAACAGGATGGACACAATATGTTTCCTAAAACAACAGGATATGTTTATGACACTGTGACAATGTGTTTTTTCAAAAATATGTTTTTCTGCATGGAAAACAGGATATGCTTATCAGCATTGGCACAAGAACAGATGTTTTTATACACAGATCCAAATAGAATACAGAACAATGTATTTCCTCAAAAATATGTTTTTCTACATGGACATCAGGACACTGTTACAGGATATTCACACTGTCAGAAAAGCTGGTCTCTTACAAGACATTGTTAAACAAGGAAGCTTAGTATTGTTTCTACAGGATAAGCAATTCTCCAAAATAGAATACCAAGAGGACTAAAACTGTATATAAAGAGCTGTATAAATCCAGTTATGTTAGAGGTATGGTAGGGACTCATTTGTCCTAAGGTAAATGGTATATCTCTCACATCATCTGTACTATATGAGAAGTAAAGTTGGAACAGTACTTTTAAGCTGTGTTTGTCCAGTTTGATTTATTATAAAAGTGCTGCAAAGTATATTCTCTCATCAGTGTATATTCTGCAAGTTTCTGTATGCAACAGACTGTGAATGCAAATATAACCAGACTTTGAATTTTAGCAGAATCCAGCCAGCAAGACTGAGTGTCTTAAGAACACTTCAAATCCATCACACCAAGCTTTCAGAGTGTCTTCTGTGTGCAGACATGCGTGAATGGGTGTACCTTCATTGAAGGTTGTGCGTCAGGGCCAGCAACTCAGCACATAAAAATCTACTGCCAATCATTAGCGGACCGGAGTTCCACTGTGGTGACCCCTAACCAGGAAAAGCCGAAAGACACAACATTTAGCTGCGGTGCTGGTGCTGCGGTAGCGTTGTCGCCTCACAGTAAGACGTTGTCCTGTTCGATTCTCAGCTAGAGTGTCTTCTGTGTGGAAACGTGTGAATGGGCGTGCCTTTGTTGAAAGTTGTGTGTCAGGGCTGGCAACTTGGCACATAAAAATCTACTGCCAATCATTAGCGGACCAGAGTTCGACTGTGGCGACCCCTAACCGGGAAAAGCTGAAAGACACACAACATTTCTGGTATGTTGGATGATTGCTATAGCATTGATTTTTTTGCATATTTTTTCGCGTATGTTAATATTGAAGATGTGCTGGTAATTTAAACATGATGTAACATGTGAATTAGCATGCCTGCCAGTCATCAGGAGTTTACATGCCCATTTCGCATGTCAATCAGTTCCGGCATGTCCAAACCTGCGCAGAACTAAGCGCGAGGTACTTCTCTAATATTATGCCCTTTTTTCCCTCTTGTATCACTATTGGAGCTCCTCTTGCAATTAATATAAGTACTCCTCTTTTCCTTTGTCCCAGATATTCCACCGAATAACCATCCTGAAAGTTGTTTGCTACTTATTATGAAAATAAGCAATATTTCCGTATGTATTTCATACTTCAAAAACAGTATGACAATATTGATAGTTGTTTGCTGGCAATTATGAAAATAAGCAATATTTCTATATATACTTAAAACTTCAAAAAATGAGAGACCTACTAACTGTTCCATGGCATTGAGTGAAGTCTTATTAGTTGAAGAAAACTGTCTTTGATATTTGCACTGCAAGTTGCACATCTTGAGAGATATCCAGAATTATTTGTTCTGATGTACACTTAAGTATACATTTTCATATTTCTGTAAATATCTCAAGAAACATGCACTTACAGAGGAATTTCTTGATTGTTATGTAAAAGCTTAAGTCTGGTTAACAAAAAATGCTCTAACAATATGTCTAGGTTGTAAGTTTTCACTTTTGTGAAAGTCTACAAAAATATAATTTGTGGTGTGTGTGTGTGTGTGTGTGTGTGTGTGTGTGTGTGTGTGTGTGTGTGTGTGTGTGTGTGTATGCTTTTTACTATATTAAGAGCATTTATGAAAAAGACTATAAATGCACTATTATCACCATAAAGAATATTTCTTACAGATAACTTTCCTATTTGTACAGTTTTAATAGCTTTTATTTATGCTTTTAAGTTTATTTTTCAGACAATGCTCTGGAATGCAAGATGTGTGTAGGCTGCTAGAGGTGTGACATTCCACATCACGTAGATGTTAATGCGTTAACAACTCCTGCTGTGTAATACAAATCCAGTAACTTATTTATGCTTTCATAAAATGAATACAGTCTGTTCCTTCCAGTTTCTCTGGCACAGCAAAACATATATATATATATATATATATATATATATATATATCAGGTTTTCCCTGCATGCTCTGTCCTCTAATTCTACCATTTTTTGAAACATCTCTTCTTGTGCAGTCTCATAGTCAGCCAGCTTTTTCTTCATTTTGATCTCTGATTTTTGCAGTTTTATCAGCTAATTTGAATATATATTTAATACTTCTTCCATTTTCCAGCCTTTTGCTATTTGAATTGATAAACTCATTCAGTGTTTCTTTTATTTTAATCAGCTCTGAGCATGTTTGCCTTTTTTTCCTCTAGATTACTGAAGTCATGTCTTGCACCAAATCTGGAGCTTTAACTGCTTTTTGCTGAACAACTGCAGGACTTTTCCAGCCAGTGTTTTCTACTTTCTTTTTGTGATTTATTTTCTTTCAAGTTCTCTGAATTTCTTCTTTGCAGGCATCCAGGCAGTACACTTTCTAAGTGAAATTTTCTGAAAAAGACACATTCACTGTCTTTCTTCTGAGTTTGTATTTTCATAGTGGGAGACCTGAAATTAAGCTGTTACTCAGTATGTGGCCACCTTGGAAGTGTATATCGTAGTGTGTTAATCTAACAACACATTTATGTAAGCTAATAAAACAGAAAAAGCTTCAAAGAGTACAAATGACAAAACTTGAATGTAAAACCCTTTGCCACACAGCTGTCCACACAAACAGATCTTGTTGAACCAAATAATGAAAGAATACTGCACTACAGAAAAGTGATTTTGGCGCTTTCATTTGTTTAATCTTGAACTTCATCAGAAACTACATAAAAAGCCACACAATTCCATTTAAATGCAAAATTAAATTACATCAAACTTTTAAAACATTAAATGACTTTGTTTACAAAATACACACCTTCATTTAACACCTATTAAGTTTAACGAGACAGTTGAGACAAATATAGCTTCACAGAATCTTGTATTTGAACACACTTAACACTAATAGTCTCATTAATACCAGTTTTGTGTAAGAACAGTTTGAACATCATGGTCATTTAAACTCATTGGTGTAGGGAAAGAGAACATTTTGGTGTCATCAATTGTATTGACAATTTTTGGTGTAAACCTGACAAAATAGCAGGAAATTTACTGTTTCTGGTTTGGGCAACTTCAAAAGCAATTGGTTTAAGTTTGTCTAAGGGGTACCATCTTGCATAAAACATTTAGTAATAACATCTACGTCTCTCAAAAATTCAGTATCAGAACTAACTAGTCTGCATAGTCTTATAACTTGACCTCTGAAGATGTTAAATTTCATAAAACAAGGACGGAAACCTTGAAAATGTAAATAGTTGTTTGCAAAGGTGTCTTTCCTAAAAATACTGCTATGAAACTTTTTATTACTGATACCAAGAGTAATTTGGATATCTAATAAATGAATAGTTTGTCCTTTACCACAAGCTACAAACTTAAGCCATGGAACACTACTATTACTTTCTTGTAAAATGTATTCAATTATTCAAAACTACTGGTCCATAAAAATGCCAAATCGTCTATATATCTTTTATATAGAGTGACATACTGAAAATAACTCATTTTGGTTAAATATTCCATCTCCCACCAGCACATAACTATATTTGCAAAAAGAGTGTTCCACCTTGACACCCATTGCCACCCCAGAAATCTGCTGAAATCTGCTGAAAGATGCTGTCTCCAAACATAAAATTATTTGTTAACACAATTTCAAGGTACAGATGGTATTCACATCAGAATTTACAACTTCTGTGTACTTGGAAAGGTAAGACCTCACAAACTCAATACCTTCTTCCTGATGTATTATTGTATACAAGGAAGTTACATCAAAAGTACAAAGCATGGTTTCATTACCTTTAAATTCACAATTTTTAAGACTATTCAAAAGCATCCAGGAATCTACAGAATTTAATGTAGAATCTAAGTAGACTGCAGTTCTGACTGTTTTGTTACTAGGAGCAGACATTGTTGGCCTGAAGGGCAACATTTTAGTTTGTTTATGAATATTTGGAATTCCAAATATTTTACTAAACTCAGGCTGCTCAAGTTGTAAAAATTCAAACAGTTCTACATCAGTCGAACATTGTTATAATAAATCAAGTAATGCTAAATCAACATTATGAAAATTGTACCTTATTACATCTTAAGGCACTTTGGTGGAACTTTTTTGTGTAGACAGCTGTGTGGCAAAGGTTTTGTAGTCACATTTATGTAAGCTCTCTTTGCCACACAGCTGTCTACACAAAAAAGTTACACAAAAGTGTCTAAAGATGTAGTAAGGTACAGTTTTCTTAATGTTGATTTGGCATTACTTGATTTACTATAACAAGGTTCGACTGATGTAGAACTGTTTGAAGGTTTACAATGTCTGTGTGTGTATGCATGTGGGTCTCTATCTATAAGGTATCAAATGTAATTTTCACTATTTATATTTTCTTGAATCTTAGTTCTGAAGTTATCTGTATTATAGTTCTTTTTTTCTGTATGCATTCTGCCCCTATGCCTGTCAGTCATCAAGCTTCATCATTCTAGAGTCTGCTCCTTCCTCCATATTGGGTTTGCCCAGCATAGGGGAGAGTACGATCTGGACAGGCCATTTTTCAGGCAAGCAGATGGTTTGTGCCCTTGCTGATTTTCTGGCAATGAGGCTATATATAATAGGTTCTGTGTGGTCTGCTTCACTTTGAGACCACTATACCCTCCCCTTATGAATGCATGCTTCCATATAGTTATGATGTTAGCTACTGCTGAATACCTCTCCAGGACCAGGCATCTGTTGCTTCTCCACTTCTGAGGGGGATATGCCACTAGACTTCCTAGGTCTACCCCTCCCACTAAGATGGGCAGTCTTCTCACAACAGACACTTGAGCTGCTAATCAAACCTATGTCACCTGAGAGGTAGGCAGGGCTTTACCTCTACACACCAATGGAGCTGGCTGAATTTACTAACAATTCTAAGTATAAATTCTGCACACTTCTTCTAAGCAACAAATTAATAAATGTGGTGAATTCTTTCGAGTTTATTCTAGGTTTGTTGTAAATTATGCATGTAATTGGTGTAAATTCTGAATATGTTCATATAAGATTACAGATTGTGCTAGTTAATGAAGTATTACTCATAGTACTGTCACTACTAAATTGCTGTTAAAGCTATAGTGTCACAATGTTGCAGCATGTCACAATGCATTCAAATCAATGATTTCTCAGTAAGGTACTAAAAGCTCATTGTAATTTTACTTTATGTACTGCTGAATTAATGCTAATATTATTCTGGATGTATGTATGCCATTTTATATCACTGCTACTTTGGTGCTTGGAATGTGGACAAAAACATGTGATGATAAGAGGAGTAAAAGCGTATGCTGTGCATATGCAAAATACATGTTGCCCTTTTAAGACTAATGTATACTATAGCCCTTTTAAGAAAATCCCTAGTCCATAAAGCATTGTGACTTCTAAGCTATTGCCACTGGGGTGTGAAATGTTATGAATAAAAATTAACAGATTGCTTGAATTGGAACTCACAAAGGGCAAACCAGACTTGAAAAATTTCGCCAAGGCAAACTATACCCTCCTAGGTGAAGGTATAAATGCATTCCAAGCCCCAGCTGGAAGTGGTAACTATACCAAAACATACACTAAAGCCCTGTACAATCACTTACATAAGTGTATAGACTTGACTGTACCAGAAAGAATAAAAGCCAGAGCCCCAAGTAAAAACATGCGGCCTTGGAGGACATCCAGCATCAACAAACTTTACAATAAACACAAAAAGTTGCTGTCCAAGAAAACAAAGGCAAGCCCCCAGCAGTGGAAAAGCACCCTTCTCAGCCTCAATAGGCAAATAAGACAACATGTCAAATCCTCTAAGGGCTACTTTGAGGAAACACATAGCAAGCACAGCCAAAGATAACCATAAAACCTTTTGCAGCTACATACATAGCCTAAAAGGTAGGACCCAAGCATGTGCAGAACTAGTGACTAACGGTATCATGCGCATTGACTTCACAGAGATAGCAAACCTGCTGGTGGATAGGTTTGGCAAAAATTTCATTCCCTTTTCCCCTTCAAACTTATTACAACCCCCCCCCCCCCGCCGCATGTCTGAAGAGCAGGTAATTAAAGGCTTGTCCAAGGCAAAAAACACAGCCTCTATGGGACTGGGTGCTATTATTGAATCCCAGAAAAAAGGTGAACTAGTAGTGAAGTGGAGAAGTACAAACCAAAAGCAGCTTAAAGCAAGAAAAAGTAGTACTCCACACCGTCAAATGCTTTAATAAAATGACAAAGCTTTCAGATAAAAACTATCCTTCTTCAGTGTCTTGCATACAAAATCCATAAAAACAGCATTTTTAAATATAATTTAATTACATCACATGACACAGTAAACCTGTCAATAGCATCAATTAAAATCAACAATCAGTCTTCTTAAAAAGACAATCATCCATGAAGGATGTATACATCAAAACATATTAAGAAATATATATATATATATATATATATATATATATATTAGGTTTTAGGTAGCCTATCATTAGGTAGCCTATCTACCACAAGAGGAGTGGTTCCTGGCCCAGAAATTGTAGCTACTGACCAGTTTTTCCCATCTCTTTCAACTTTCTGGTTTAAAAGCCGCACCTGCGCTTGTTTCCCACCTTTCCTGTTACTAGCCTAGTCCAGATACAGAGTTGCTGTATCCAGGACTGTTGGTAAGCTTCTGAGCCCCGCAAGCCTTTCTGTGTTGGAGGGAAGCCTTCTAGCTTATCAGTGGGAGTGGTAAGCACTAGGTAGCCTATCTACCACAAGAGGAGTGATTCTGGCCCAGAAATTGTAGATTTTCGGCCGTTTGGGCAGATTTTTTTTCCATCTCTCTCAACTTTCTGGTTTTAAAGCCCATGTTTGTGCTTGATCCCCACCTTTCTCATAACTAGTCTAGTCTAGGTACAGATTTGCTGTATCCAGGACTGTTTGTAAGTTTCTGAGCCCCCCAAGCCCTTGTGTTGGAGTGCAGCCTTCTGGCTTATCAGTGGGAGTGGTAAGTACTAGGTAGCCTGTAAACCAGGATATGAAGCGCAGTGCAAAAACAAACTTTTAAACAAAACAAGCACTGTGAAGAGGACGGACTGCACCGGACAACCTTGCTTCCACAAACAGCTTTATTATACGTAAACAGTAACCAAATCACACGTATTTCGTCACTTGAATTAGACTTCATCAGACAAATAAAAACATGACAAACAACTATTTATATATGCTGACCTTTTGTTTAAAATACCCAATAAGAATCTAGCAATCCTCATGAAATATGAATGAATGTGCGCATGCACTGAATACAAATGTTAAATGTATGTGACATTGAACAGATCAAAATAAAATATTACAATTCACAGATATAAAATATAGAATGTGTATATGAATATATATACCACTTGTACAATAACAAATGATGTCATAAAGCCAATTTTTTATATATATATATATATATATATATATATATATATATATATATATGAAACAACTTCGTGGCTACACTAGTTTAAAAATAGAGACTTATTTGTATTGAAAATCGCCAACTGTACTCCCATCTAGTGGCCAAAACTGGATGTGCATTGAATTTCCATCCTAAATTTTGTTCTCTATTAAAGGATAGTATATGAAAAAATGATAATAAATGTGTATGTAGAAATCTATGAAGTATAAAAAATTTATATATATATGTTCTATATATATATATATATATATATATATATATATATATATATATAAAAATAGGTAATATTATATATAATGTGCATATTCTAAATGTGTAAATAAATAAATATTTATTGTTGTAAATAAGTTAGATATATACACAAATATAAAAATATAAAAATAGATAAACACAAAACAATGGCAAACCATGAATTAATAATATAATAATAATGTAAAATAATATATTGTATATATGTATGTAGGTACATATATATATATATATATATATATATATATATATATATATATATATATATATGTATGTGTATACACAGGCATGACATGTAAAAGAGCAAATGTGAAAATTGTACCTCTGAATTCTATACCAAACCTTAAATCAAATGTGTAAAAAACATGGTATGTAATCTAAAATTTAATCTAAAAAATTAGATAAATGCAAAATGAACCTATCATAAATGTACCAAGTATATAGATATGAATATATATAATATAAATATGAATATAAATATGAATAAAAATATGAATGTAAGTATGAATATAAATATGTGAATCAAATGTATATAATATAAAAATTTTTTAAAACATTTTTTAAAAAAGATTTATATAAAATATATAGATAGATGTAAATATGAATGAGCCTGTCTACCTAAAGAGGAGTGGTTCTTGGCCCAGGAATTGTAGTTTATTGACCATTCGGGAAGTTGTCCATCTCTTTCAACTTTCTGGTTTAAAAGACCACATCTGTGCTTGTTTCCCATCTTTCCTGTAACTAACCTACTGGAAAGCATTAGAAAGCCTTAAACTGATATAAGCCTTCTAGCTTAAAAGAGAGACTTTGGAGTGATTGAGTATCAGTTTTCTGTATTTTAAGCGGTACTTAACTGTTTTCCGCCTAAACGCTGATTTTCCAGCACTTATTACGATTTAAAAGCTTGTTATTTGTCACATATTGTACTTATTTGACTGCCTGCACTTTTAAAAAGTTGTTTTTGTTTAAATAAATTAACTGTTGTAGGCTACACACTAAAGTGTGATAGCCTTTTCTGATCACTTGTAGTAGTTTAAAGCTGTAGTAGTTTAAAGCTGTTTTAAGTGTACTTTTTACTGTTTTTGCCTTATCTTTTCAAAAAAAAAAAAAATAATAAATTTCTTGTTTCCCGCCTTTCTAAGCTAGTATAGTCCAGTTTTCAGGCTAGTGCTGAATTCAGGGCTGTGTTACAAGTTTCTGAGCTGCCCATACCTTACTTGGATAGAGGGAAGTTTCTATGTTCACCTGTGAGAGAGGGGAACTTTGAGCAGCCATCTGTCCCTGGAGGAGTGGTTCCAGCCCAGAAGTTAATAGTTTAAAAAACGCATTGCATGGTTTTGTGCGCCGGGCAGCATCAGTTAGCTAGGGTTAAATTATTCCTGGCTTCACTAAGTCTCCTCTTCAGTTTTTCACTTGAAACTAGTCTAACTATCAACCTAAGCACTCAAAAAGCATCCTACAGTCCAGCACTTGCTCAGACCTAATAGCAAGCACTAATATACCCCGACACTTGACTGCCCAGCAGAGCAAGGCTCTTTATTCACCCCTCATCAACCAAGTGACTAAGCAGCTCACCCTACTATTCAGGCATGACCAAAGGGCAACTTCAGGTGTACTCTCCAGTCCAGCTGGTGAATCTGGGTATCCTGAGGCAATGTTACAACTGCCTCATGTACACAGACAGCCCTCTCCTCCTACCACAAAACACTAACATATGTGAGAGATGCAATTATACAGCCAAACTGGAGGCTAAGGTATCTCCACCCAAGACTGGAACAGACAGTCATGAGGAGAAGGTTAACACTTGCACCACACCTCCAGCCTCACATAGACCTACTAAACCAGCACTGGCAAAAGATACACATAAATACACAAAATCATACTCGGAGGCTCTAAATAAAACCTGCAAAAGCATCAGAGAGCTCCAAAGCAGACACCCAGAAAACCTGCACCTCCCGTCACAAACTAGACAACACATAAAACACAAAATCAATGTGCCGCACAATCAGACCTCCCAACCATACCGAATTACTCGGTATTTACCGAGTTTTGGGGTCCAAATGAAGGGGTGCCACGATTCCCACCTTCATTTCCGATTTTGGTTAAATTTTTTATTTTTTCAGTCGGAATTGAGCTCAAGGAGCTCAAATCATTATTTCCTGGCTGCGAATACAGCAGCGAGAAACAGGCAGCAACGATAATGGTAGCCATATCTGCCTAGTCCCATATCAATTCAAGTCTCAGCGGCAGCCTTCAGGTAAGAAAGCGGGTCTCTGCTATTACTGTAACTGTTCTTAGCTAGCTTTTTTTTAATTACATAATTCTGAACTTACTATGTATTGTCTAGTTTCATAGTCGTTAGTGTTGACTCAACTGTTAATCATGTAAGCAATTTACTGAGAACTTGCGATGCAATGAAAATATTTTTTAGTTAAGTATTTTAAGTGTAGTTTGTTTTTTCTAGATTATATTATTGTTAACATAAAGTGCTAAAATAAGGAGTTTGTTGATATTTTATTAGGGGTAAGATTTGTGTGGCTTGCATCTTGTTATTATTAAAAGTTATTCTTGGTCCAGTTAGGATTGAATTAGACAAAGCTGTGTAATGTTAAGTTTATTGTATTGTGTGCTAACTAAGGCATTTTTATAGTGTTATCTAATTATTTAGTGACCCTACTGGACTGTGACACAAAAGCATTTTAGCCATGAAACTAAGTGCAACCCTTGTTGAATGATAAACTAAGCAGTTTTTTTTCCATTATGCCATCATGCTTGGCCACAATTCACCTTCCACCTGTGATTTTGTAAAGTGTCATTAACTGCAAAACAGGAATAGCTAGAAGGGGTCAAAGGGAAAGGTTGACATTTTTCAGTGTAATAATTCAAATGCTTGAACACTGCTTTCAGTCAGATAATAGTTTTAGATATGGCATTATAATGAAATGTTTTGACTGTATTCAGATTTGCTCTACTGTACAAACAAATGAATATCTCTAAAGTGAACATTTTGTAATTTTGCACTTTTCAGTGTCAAATGGCCTTAGATGTTTTCCTCTTGTTATAAAAGCTGTAGCTCTAAAACTGAAATTTTATAGTGCATGTCTTAATGAAAGATATTAAAATACTTTGTCATGTGTAGAGTTAGGAGTATAACCATATCTTGAATTTTGTGCAACATTTCAAGCTAACATTTAATATCACTTTCAGAAAGAAATGCACTCTGCCTCATTATAGCAGCTCAGTACATATGCTTTAAATGTATAGTATTTGTACCATGGCCTTGCTTTTGCAAACAATGGTTCATTAAACTTTGCTGCCTGACGCATACTAATGTGCATCCTTTTGGCAATGCTTACCATTGCAGGGTTGTATGTATCTCTAAAAGTGGTCTACAAATTATGTTAGTATTTCTAGGTAGTATGTTTGGACATGTTATAAAGTATAATTGGGTTGCACTTTTGGTTTTACTGAATGTATTGTGGGACTATAACAGTGCAATGGCTATTGTGTATATGGAATGTTACAATATCTGTTTCACTCAATATGGAACTGCAAACTGTTAGTATACAGGTGTTTACTCAAACTTGCAGAATGCTAAGGAAATTAACAAAACTTTTAAAAGCAGAGCACTTTGATTTAATGGATTAATGAGCAAAGGCAGGACATTTCTGACTTTAAAATGTGTCATAAAACATTTACCATAAAGGTGCTCATAATAATATATCTGTCATTTTTGAGAGCTTTCTTTAAAAAATCTGTGCAAGGTGACAGTCCTGCTAACAGACTGATGAAATTCTAACAAGTGTGCTGTATTATACAAGGAATATAATTAAAGTCAGGAAGGTGTATCAAAACACATATGTATGTTTCTTGTTTTGTGTGCAAGGGGCCAATGATTTGTAAACTAGGTAAGCTTTATCCATCACTGGTCAAATGCATTTTCTTTGGATGTGTGGGTTTCAATGGCAGAGAAGTTTTAATGCCAATTCTATTTACATTGTGAGACAGTATTGCTTTGTGTTGGCAGCTTTGTTTAGCAGATGTCTTGGTGTTTGTGCATTGTGCTATAAAATGTAAAAAAATAAAATCCAAATAATCATTGTAGAGTAAAGCAGTATATATGCACACATTAGTATTTATGGTAAATGGGGCAAAATAGACAGGTAATGGGGCATATGAATGGCTACAGGGAGACTCTGGTGCCATATTTTGGTTGTCTGTTCTTCAGTTTGCGTTTGAAAGTTGGTATCCCACAATTCCACGAGTGGGTGGAGTTACATAACTACATATGCAAATTTGATGTTAATCAGCGTACAGATTTGTACCTATTTTTCATGGGCCTTGTCCAGATTTTTGATGTTTCCAGGTTGAGAGGTATGCGCACAATCACAGCCCTTAAGGCAAAATAACATACCTAACACACTAGTAATAGGTGACTCAATAGTCAGGCACACTGATGCCCCACTCACTATGCTGGACAAGGAGAAGGTTACTGTTAGCTGCCTGTCGGGAGCCAGAATCCGCCACATAACACAAGCACTCAGGTCACTCCAGAACAAGTACAAATATGACTCTGTCATTGTTTATGTTGGTGTGAACGACCTGAGCCGTACCTCCCTGGACTACATGAAAAGAGACATGGAAGAGCTCTCTGATCATGTAGCCCAGATGGGTATGAACCTGACCCTGAGTAGCATCCTGCTCTCATCAAGAATGATACCTCAGTATAAAGAAAAAATGATCAATTTCAACAATTGGCTAAGCTTCTGGTGTCATTCAAAGGGGATCCAGTGTCTGTCAGCCTGGGATGACATGCTCGACAAGCCGCATTGCTTCACAAGAGACGGCTTGCACCTGTCACCCCTTGGCTTTCGAATACTGGCCACGGCTCTTGCTGCCCCCATAGTGCCTTTTTAGGCAAGGCTCAAAATTCATACCCACCTCCGTAAACAGCACAAGTAAAAAATTGAGGGTTATGCTACTCAATGCCAGGAGTTTAAATCTCAAAACGCATGCACTCAAAGCACTCCTAAGTATGGAGAACGTCGACATCTGTGCAGTAACTGAAACCTGGTTCAAGGCTCCAGCGAGCACTCCAGCACTACTGGGCTACAACTCATACCACACATTTCGGCCACAGAACATGGACCAAAACACAAAAGGAGGGGGTGTATTCATATAAATCAAGGATACCCACACCTCCAGGTTAGTGGCACAGCATGATATCTCTGAGATCATCCATGTGCAACTAACATCGGGCAATTCTGCAGTGCAAATTGTGGCCTGCTACAGATCACCCTCCATGACCCAAGACCACCACTCCGCCTTTCTGGAGACACTGGAAAACATGAAGGTCCTACTGAACACCCTGATCTTGGGAGATTTCAATTACCCTACCATTAACTGGGAAAACAACTTGAGTACAAACTCCCAGGCTCAGCGCTTCCTGGAATTTATCAACTCAAATACCCTGGATCAGCTGGTAAACTTCCCTACCAGAGGCCACAACATATTGGACCTGGTCATCACCAACATGGGCGACAGGTGCTCTGTACCGGAGGTCAACCCGTCACTGGTTAGATCAGACCATAAACTAATCACCCTGGATGTCCACACACCACCACCACCCCCAACTAAGGAAACCACAGTGAAAAACATTTCTAAAGCAAACTTCACCTTACTTAAGTCAGAGGTGGTAAGTTTCATAGCCCCCACGCTAAAGGATAACACTGCCCAAGATGCAGAATCCTTTACAGTTGCACTCTATGAGCACCTACAAGGATGCATGGATCATGCCATCCCTAGTAAAACCAAGACTCACTCCCCTAAGAGAAGGAAACCAGTCTGGTGGACCCCTGCCATAAACAGGTTATACAACAAAAGGAGGAAACTAGTTTAGAAAAAAAGCAAATCCCAAGAAGGAAAGACATCCCTAATCAGTATCAGTAAAAACTAAGGTCCCTCATAAAATCATCCAAGGCTAACTTCAAAAGAAAAATAGCCAAGGACTCAAACGATAACCACAAAGCCTTCTTTAGTTATGTCAAAAATCTAAGTGGCAAGTCACAGATATGCTCTGAGATAGTGCAAAATAGCACAAAATATACTGAACCTACTGATATTGCCAACATACTGGCAGATAGATTCAGTGCAAACTTCACCTCCCTCTCACCTTCAAAAGTGCCCACAACAATACCGGAAAAGTTTAGTGTCCCGGAAATCACAGAAGCACAGGTGAAAACAGCCCTTTCAAAAACCAAAAACACAGCATCAATGGGGCCAGATGGTGTCCCAGGCTGTGTCTTGCATGAACTACAGAACGAAATAACCCCCCACCTAAACATGCTGTTCAACCTCAGCCTCTCCACAGGCTACGTGCCCATAGAATGGCGCACAGCAATGGTTATTCTGCTCCACAAAGGAGGAGCCACAACTGACCCTGGTAACTATCGCTCCATAAGCCTGACTAGCCTGGTCTGCAAGGCTATGGAGCGCATCATCATGGAACTCATTAACAAAGACATTGGGAACCTCCAAATACTTGACCCAACCCAGTTCGGCTTTGTTAAGGGCAGATCATGCCTACTAAACCTGGTTGACTTCTTCGAGACAGTTACCAAGGCCATAGATGAGGGAAAGGTGGTTCACACAGCCTACCTTGATCTCGCCAAGGCGTTTGACACCATTCCTCACTCGGGTATTATAGAAAAACTCACCAGCCTGAACATAAACCCCTATGTCACAAGATGGGTTGCCAACTGGCTTACAGACAAAACTCAAACGGTAAGAATAGCGGGCTCCAGGTCTGACTCTAAACCAGTCATAAGTGGTGTCCCACAAGGCTCAGTTCTGGGACCCCTACTTTTCAGCATATATTTCTCAGAAGTACAGACAAACACAGGAGGACTATGGCTAACCAAGTTCACTGATGACTGCAAACTGGGAGCCATAATTGATTCTCCGGCTGACACGGACATCCTCCAAAAAGGCCTTACTGAGACAGACACCTGGTGTCAAAGTCATGGCCTCAAGCTAAATGCCAAAAAATGCATAGTCATCCCATTTGGGAAAAACAAAACACCCACGAATTACCACATAGGCGGCAGCCCCCTTAATACAGAAGAGGTAATAAGAGATCTGGGGACCCAAGTAGATAGTAATCTCTCCTTTGAAAATCATATTGTCAAAGTGATTAGAAAATCCTTCTATGTGGCCCATCTAATTACTAAGGGGTTCACATCTAGAAATAAAGAGGTTATAGTGCCCCTCTACTCGTCACTCATCAGACCCATCATAGAGTACAATGCCCCATTTGCGATGTACCTCACAAGACACTTCCAACAGCTTGAAAGACCACAAAAGCACCTCACCAAGAGGATTACTGACCTCAAACATATGTCCTATGCAGCCCGACTGAAAAAACTCTGGCTGTACTCAGTGGCATATCGCTTACTCAGAAGTGATCTTTGCCTGACTTACAAAGCCATGTCCAACTCAGAATTGATGGACATGCTCCACCTAAAGAAATACAAGTCACTGCGAGCCACGCGCTCTAGTGAGCTAAACCTCGCTACAACAATAAGTAGAATATTCTGGAGGGATAGATTCCTGTCACAGAGACTCCCCATGCTTTGGAACAAAATTCCTAACTACACTAGGCAGAGCCCCTCACTAACACTCTTCAAGAGAAGCCTTGATGAGTGGATGGGTAACAGAAAGTACACCCCTGGGATCACTTCAATGGCTCTGCTTGACAGAGGCTAAGTTAATTAATCAATGGGGCGGCGAAAGCCGACACATTCTGGCTAGGCTTATAAATGTTCTCCGGCAGATAGCCTAGTACCTACTTATGAACCTATATATATATTTATATATATATATATATATATATATATATATATATATATATATATATGGGTCTACTTTAGTTGACCGAAACGCCAGTTCACCGACACGCAGAAGACCGAGACCAAACAACCGAAAATGAAGGTGATCGACAAGGTGAAATCCCGACAGCCTAAAGACTGACATGGGCAATGTGTGAGCGCGACTCGGTAAGTGTGCGATAGTGAGGGATTTAGGGTTAGGGAGCGGACAGGTAAGTGTGCGATAGTGAGGGATTTAGGGTTAGGGTGTGGGAAAGGTGAGTGTGTGGTAGTGTCGGACTTAGGGTTTGGGTACGGTAAGTGTGTGATAGTGACGGACTGTAGTTTAGGGGCGGGTTAAGTGAGTTAGGGTTAGGGTGCGGGTAGGGTGAGTGTCTATAGTGTGGCTTTATGTTTTAGGGTGGGTTAAGTGAGTTAGGGTTAGGGTGCAGGTAGGGTAAGTGTGCGATAGTGACGGACTTTAGGTTTAGGGGTGGGTTAAGTGAGTTAGGGTTAGGGTGCGGGTAGGGTAAGTGTGCGGTAGTGTTGGACCTTAGGCTTAGGGTTTGGGTTAAGGTTAGTGGATATGTAATTGTGTGTAATGTGTAGTTTACATTTTGTGTGTCGGTGTAAAGGTGTTCGGTTTTGTGAGTTGTCGGTATTGTGTGTTTTCGGTTGTTTGGTCTCGGTGTTTTGCGTGTCGGCAAACTGGCGTTTCGGTCAACTAAAGTAGACCCATATATATATATATATATATATATAAAACAAAAAGCTAAACAACAAAGAGTGAGGAAAAAGTAGTTTTTTGTTATATATATTTTTTATATATATATTTCTTAATATGTTTTGATGTAAACATACATCATGGATGATTGTCTTTTTAAGAAGACTGATTGTTGATTTTAATTGATTCTATTTGTAGTTTTACTGTGTCATGTGATGTAATTAGATTATATTTAAAATGCTGTTGGGTTTTGTATGTAAGACACTGAAGAAGGATAATTTTTATCTGAAAGCTTTGTCGTTTTATTAAAGCATTTGATGGTGTAGAGTACTACTTTTTCTTGGTATTATTGAATCCCCAAATAATGTCAGTATACTCCAGGAGGGTCTTACGCAGCCCAACAACTGGTTCTTAGACATGGTCTCAAACTGAATGCAAAGAAATGCATCATCATTCCCTTTGGCAAAAACAATGTCCCTTCACACTAACAAATCAACAATAGCCTAAATATGCACGAAGTGGTAAGGTATCTGGGATCACAAGTTGACTACAACCTTAACTTCGACCACCATGTATCTACTGTGGTAAGGAAGGCTTTTTATGTAGCACACTTGATTAGTAAAGTCATCGCCTCTAGAGCAAAGTAGGTTGTAACCCCTTTATACTCTGCACTAATCTGGCCCATAATTGAGTATATCTCCCCATTTGACGTGTACTGTACAAAGCACCTGCAATAATTGGAAAGACCTCAGAGGTTTCTAACAAAGAAGATCAAGGGACTCCAGCACATGCTGTACACAGATTGACTCAAGTCCCTGTCACTATACTCAGTATCATATAGACTTCTTAGGGGAGACTTATGCCTGGCTTACGAAGCAATCTCAGACCCAAACCTAATGAACTTGCTGCATATCTGTAAATCAAATGGGACTAGAGATACCCGTTCCAGGGACCTAAATATGGCCTGTGACTTAAATAGGACATGCTGGAGAGACAGATTTGTCTCCCAGTGACTGCTGCATCTTTGGAATAAGCTACTGATTTATGCAAAACTGAGCACCTCTATGACACTGTTCAAGAGGAACCTGGATGAGTGGATGGAGCACCATAAATTCTTACCAGGGATAACACCCACAACCATCCTGGACATCGACAGTCATTGCTAAATGCAATCCTGGATATTGACTAGCATATCTGTGGTATTACACTGGGTTTAAATGGCTAGGCTTGAAATGACCTCCTGGTCAATAGCCTAGCAAAGTCCTATGATCCTAACATTTCTGACTCAACCAATGACAATTTCAGAAGAGTCCACTGAAGACACCTCTATAAACATGGCGTCAGAAGTGGGGTACTCTTGATGAGCAAAAAATGGAAAAAATGCTTTATCAGTTATAAACCATACCACACAAACTCTTGTGATCCTGAAATCTCAGAGTTGAAGCTGTTTATCATTAATAGTCATTTTAACCCACAAAGCCCTTATTTTACTGAATTTAATTCATTTATCCTAGAAAAACTGAATTTCTTCTGCCAAAACCAAGTTTAAATCACTGGTGACATTTAAGGTTTCAAAACCATCTTGACACAATTTCTTGTGGCAGCCAAATTAGATAAAGAAATGGATGAAGTCCAGGTAAATGCAATTCCCTATATGACAGGCTGTAAAGTAGAGCACATATACAGTTTCTTTTCATTCTCAGATTACCAGAGTGTTACATATGAATCAGTAATTAATAAACACTAATAAATGTTGTGCCAGACAGAAATATAATCCATGAAAGGTCATGCTTCCACAGATGTGTACAAACCCAGGGTGAATTCACTGAAGTATTTGTCAGATGACTATACCAACTGGCAGAAAATTATGAGTTTAAGTACATAAAAGATGAACAAACATGAGACAGAATTGTGACTGAGGTGGCTGATATAGAGCTGTCTCAAAAGTTACAACTCAAGGTTAGTTTAACTTTAGAGAAAGCAATATAAATTGCCAGATCAACAGAACTGGTAAAAAGACAGAATTTTAATTTAAGCATGGCAAATTATGTGTCCGAGGTGAAATAAAAGGCAAAGTTGAGGGCAACTTTTATAATGCCATACAACTGGTCAAGTGAATATTTGAGACAGTGGGAGAATTAAGACTGGTGTAACCATTACTATAATGAATAGGAGCAGTTGCTGGACGTGGAAGGAGATGTAAAAAACTGCTATTTTGCTGACATTGTAGGACAAACTATTTAAAGAAATTGTTTATGAAGATATGAATAATCTAAAATAATGTGTGGAAAGCTTTTTTCCTGTTTTCACTTACTACTGTGTCTGATGTTGAAGCAGACTTCCAAGTTAAAATGGGCTCACTTTTACTGACAGACTCAGAAACTTGTCAGTTAGGGGTAGCAGAGTAGAACTGTTGTACTTCAGGTTAAGAGGCATCAATTGAGTTGATTTTGACACTTAGTGGAAATGCCTCCTTTGCAGTTCCCATGGAAGGTACCCAGGCATGGTTCGGTTTAAAGAACCCTTCAGGCAGACTCAGAATATACTGGAAAGATTATACCTTCCAGCTTGTCTAGGAACAGCTAAAGATGCTTTTGTATTAGTTGCAGACTGCTGCTAGGAACAGAGAATTTTTTTTCTGCATTGTCCAACTTGCTAGCATTGTGACCCTTACACGAACAAGTATTTTACAGATGGATGTGTGGACAAATAAAAAAGTTTACAGTTTTGACCATTTATTTCAGCATTAACCCACAACTAGGTGTGGGTAATGCTGGATTTACCCACGGTTGGTGTGGTTTGATCAATAAACTAGATTTTATTTGAGTAATTTTCTGAATTATGGGTAACTGGCATTCTGGCTTGCATCTACCTGAAGTATTTTAGGTAAGTTACAACAAAATATTTCAGTGTAGGTACACATTAACAATTTCTTTAGTAACTCAAGTTTGGTCTTTTGAACAATTTCTTTAGTAACTCAAGTTTGGTCTTTTGAACAACTTCATTATAGTACCTTGCTAAGCTAGCTTTTTCAGAGACACAATTAGCTGGACAGGTTTTGTACTATATCCGATCAGATTCCCTCAATAGCCTGCCTCTCATATAGTCATTTCTTATGTATAGACTATTCTGTCTCAGATCAGTGAATCACATAGTTACCCAAATTCATTTTTGGCCTGTGCTTTAAGTTAGTCATGTACTCATCAAAGGTTGCCTGACCCACTGACCTCTGGTAAAAAATAAGTGCCATAAATACAGAAGATTTGTCTTTGGCTTGCATTATGCATGAAATTTATTTTAGCACAGCTAAATTGCTTATTACCTTCTCTTTTACTGCAAAAGTATTACATATTCAATTGCTTCCTTACTTGTAATACTGTGGACTTTCTCTGGTTTGTCACTGAGGCCTTCCTTAATCAGATACAGCTCACATCATTGGTTCCTAGTTTTTCAGTTTTTGACAGATTTTCATGCAGCTTGACAGTTGTCAGAGGTTGTAGTGTTGCCATCTCAAGACATAACATGAAGATAAATCTTCCCAAAATTGAAATTACATCCATATAGCCAGAAAAAAAATATTTTCTGGGTTTTATAAAGAATGGTCTTCTTGTTTGGAATAAAAGCAATGTACTGATTTTAATTGATTTTCAAAAAAGATAAAAATTGAACTTCAACAACAAAATACCACTCATAGCAAACTTGGCTTGAAAAGCAAAGGGAGTCCCTGTAGTAGATGCAGAGAGTCAGAGCAAATCGATTGTGTAGCTCGTGTCTCTTAGTTAAAAGTGAAATAAATTACTATGGCTGCTACCTTGAGTTCCATTCTGGTACTCTCTTCTGGCTTCCAGTCTCATGCTCTGGCATTCCTGACACATACAAACCAATGTGAACAGAGGAAGTGCAGCCAACAATGTATTTATTTGTTTATTTCAACTATATTTATCTCACTTTAAATACTTACTTTTACAAATGAAGTGGGCTGGTGGCTTGGTTCTCATCTTAGTGGCAAAGCCCTCAGAACAGTGATCTTGAGGATTTATGACTGATTTGTAGTTGAAGCACACAATTCTTTAATGCTATGCTTCTGGACTTGGACTGTGACTGTGGCCTTTGTTTCATAGAGTGTCTAACTGATGCAACATTTTTTTTTAATTCTGATTGAGAGAGAATGTTGATGCACTTTCTCCTTTCCCATCTTTGTCTGATTCCTGAAATAGAAATATTAACATAAGCATACCAGCAAAGTCTTAAGGTCTACGTATTCTGACTGGTTGATTCACCAGCAGTATGAGCTTGGGACAGCCACATTATAGTATTTTCTGGCTTTGATCTCTGTTTCCTCTCTGAACCATATTTCAGGTAGCTTCACTTGATGGAATATTTGTATATTTTACTTTCTTTTACAAACAGCATGTTAAGTTATCAAGTCCTGATCTGTATTCCTGCTGGGTACTGCCTGCCAAATCAGCTGAAGGTGTACCCGTATATAATGATGTTTCACAGTCTGCATATACTCCTGTTGAGATTGTTCATAAGGCATGTATGGGACAAAAGCATTATGCTAAGCTTTTTGAACTTTTTTACTGTGACATTTCTGTGGTTTTAACATGGATTAGAATACATACATATATTTTACACCTGTTTTTTTTACTTCTTGGATTTCATCACCCTTGGTTTAGTTATTGGATAAGTGACTTGCTGAAAGTTACACAGCAGGTAAATGAAGGGGGGAACAATCAAACCTTGTACGTTTGACTACAGGAAGCAACTCATTAACAGCTCAGAGCATTATTCCTCTGTGCTAACTGCCAGATTACATATTGTATTAAACAGTGTGATGCTTGAGCATATATACAAGTTAGCACAAATAGTACACAAGTGTTATAGGTTCATAGGTGTGTACTAGGCTAATGGCCCTGGAGCCTTTACAAGCCTAGACCATAGGATTACTCTGGCATCGTGCCACCCGACCTTAGTTCCCAATGCCTCAGTCGAGTAGATCCAGTGGAGTGATCCCCGGGGTGAATTTTCTATTTCCCATCCACTCATCAAGATTTCTCTTGAAGAGGGCCAGTGAGGTGCTCTGTTTGACATGTATGGGAAGTCTATTCCATAGCATGGGCAGTCTCTGGGTTATGAACCTGTCCCTCCAGCATGTTCTGTTGATTGTGGTAATGAGGTAGAGGTCTCTGGAGTGTGTGTTGTGGAGGGATTGGGATTTATTTAGATGTAGCATTTCTAACAGAGCTGGGCCAGACATGGCTTTGTAAGTCAAGCAGAGATCACCTCTAAGTAGGTGATATGAGACAGAGAATAGTTGGAGTATTTTGAGTCTGTCCATATAGGACAAGTGTTTAAGGCCTAGGATCCTCTTTGTGAGGTACTTTTGCAGCCTCTCCAGTTGTTGCAGGTGTCTAGTGAGGTACATGCCAAATGAGGCATTGTACTCAGTGATTGGCCTAATGAGTAGAGGGAGACAATGACCTCTTTCTTCTTGGATGCAAAACCATTAGTAATGAGATATGCCACATAGAAGGACTTTCTGACCACAGTGGCAATGTGGTGGTCAAAAAAGAGGTCGCTGTCAACCTGTGTTCCCAGATCTCTTATAACACCTTTTTTGTTCAGTGGACTACCATCGATGTGGTAATTCATGTGAACCGGGTTTTTCCCAAAGGGGATGATGACACATTTTTTGGCATTGAGCATAAGGTCATGGTTCTGACACCAGCCATTGGTCTAAGTGAGGCCTTTCTGTAGGATGTCAACATCACTTGGGGAGGTAATTATAGCTCCCAACTTGTAATCATCAGTGAACTTTGTCAGCTAGAGTCCCTTCGTATTGGCCTGCATTTCAGAGAAGTAGATACCAAACAGGAGAGGACCCAGGACCGAACCCTATGGACTCCACCCGTGACTGGTCATGTCTGACTTGAAGTCAGCTACTTTCACACTGTGGGTTCTATCTGTGAGCCAGTTTGCAACCCACTTAGTGATATACTGGTTGATGCCTAGCTTAGTGACTTTTTCTATGATTCTTGAGTGGGGAATGGTATCAAAGGCCTTGGCCAGATCAATGTAGGCTGTATAAACCACTTTGCCTTCATCCACAGCTCTGGTGACTGACTCAAAGAAGTCGACCAGGCATGATCTACCCTTCACAAAACCAAACTGTGTGGGATCCAGAGTCTGGAGATTCCCTATATCCTTGTTTATTAAGTCCATGATGATGCGTTCTATAGCTTTGCATATCAGACTCATCAGGCTAATGGGGTGATAGTTCCCAGGGTCTGAAATTGCTCCTCCTTTGTGGAGGGGGATGACTATAGCAGTGCGCCATTTGGTAGGGACAAAGCCTGAGGTGAGGCTGTGGTTGAACAGGGCACACAGGGGAGGTGCCAGTTCACTCTGTAGTTCATGTAGAACATAGCCAGGGATATTGTCAGGTCCCATAGAAGCTGTATTCTTGGCCTTGGACAGTGCTGTTTTAACCTGTGCAGCAGTAAAACTGGGTGCCTGGCAATCTACTGGTATTGTGATTGGTCCTTTGTGTGTGACTCCAGAGAAGGCAGGCACTAAGATGTTTTCAAAACTTTTGGAAAAACAGTACACACTTAAGTTGCTGAATGTATAGATAAATGACACCATATTTCCTGTAAACAGCACAGATTCAGGAAGGGCTAAAATATTGCATAATTCCATATACAGTGTAAATGATGCACCTTGTAGCACCTTGAAAAAATGACCTTGTGAATTGTGCCATCTTTACAGACTTAAAATGGGCCTTCGGGACAATCACCCAACAGATTCTGCTTCAAAACTGGAAATATAGGATTTAATGATAGCCCATCTAGATGGGTCAGGAACAACCCATACAACAAAACATTTAGGATAACCTATGTTTCTCCACATTTACTGCTAGTACTCTGCAGAAATCAGTTTTGGGATGTGTTCTATTTTTGGTATCCTCTAACAATTGACTGAAGATCTTTCTACGTGCCACCATGTATGTTGGTAACCCCAGCTTGTTAAAAAGGTGAAGTTCTCAAAGTTCCATTGAAAGACTTTGAAGAGCAACTGGATTAGATGTTCTAATACCCAGGTTTCAGTACTCCCACTCATTCTTACACTGAACCCCTCCCATAATGCCAGCATAATTAAAAAAGCTATTAACAAAATGTGCAAGTTCATCTCTCCCTCTATCAGAGTCCCATGAATATCACTGTCTCAAATTCCATTGTTATTACTAAGCAATTAGTCTAGTACACTATTACTAGCCTAGTCAATACAAACCTGTTTGATTTCTTGTAATATAATGTACTGAGTATACATCCAAGCAAGTGAATTCACAGATCTACTTCTAACCACTTTTCTGGGTTGGTATGAAAGAGAGCCAGGAAGCTACTTTGTTTCATGCAGGGTTGGCCTTTGGTCATCTGATGCCCTAGGCAAAAGGGCTCCACGGCACACCATCTGGTATCCCAGTCCTGGTCTACCTACACCATCCAGACTACTTTTTCTTTTTGTTTTTCTCACAGTTTGTCTTACTGTTCAGTTTTTCCTGTGTTTATTCAACCCATTTTTAAAGAAACCATTTTTTACTACCAAAAAAACACACATAAATATTTGAAAAGTGCCCCTGCTAAAACTGATTTCACAGGCATGGGATCCCTTGGGAGTGCAAGTTTTTTTGATGTGTAAGAGGTTAACTAAAACCAAATCTTTCACAGCCTGTAGACCACACAGAGGTCACCACATAGGAGAGATAGTAAAGTGACAGGGCCCTTAATTTGGTTTGTGTAATTTAAGGAGATAATTCCTGAAATGTAATTGGTTAGGAAGCATTGCATTCTTTGTCATTGGGTGAGGTGTTTGGTGGATAGGTACATGATAAAGGAGACATAATATTCTTTCATGGGCCTGATTAGGAGATAATAAGTAGGGACAATAACTTCATTGGATCTAGACAATATACCTTTAGTAGTTAATTGTACTAGGTAGAATGAGTTCCTATCAATGGTTGATACATGATAGTCAAATAAGAGTTCATTGTTCATGAATATGCCTAAGTCCCTAATAATGGTAACAGTAACAGGTCTGATGGAGGGTGTCTTTTATGTGGTAGGTGTAGGGGTGTTCTTTTCTTGATTCCCAGAGAATGCCGTACTACATTTTTACGCACTGAGCTTAAACCTATGGTTATAACACTAGGTACTAACGTGGTTTAGACTCTCCTGAAGCATGTGGGTTTCAAGTGGATAGTTAATGACAGTGCCAAGTTTGCAGTTATCAGCACATTTTGTCTGCCCTAGATCCCTGATATCTGCTTGGACATCAAAAAAGTATTTTCATACCTCTCAAACTCTTAATGCAAAAGATCCGGACAAAGCCTGACAAAATGGTGGACAAAGCCCAAAAATAGGGACATATTCAAAATATTTCTGTTATAAACTTAGAAAGTTGCTACAGTAATAAGATTTGTTTTTACATACAATTTTCTGAAAGATTTGAAGTCTGAAACTTAAATGTATGTCATTATTTAGTGACTTCAATCCTTGGCTCATCCCAGTGATATGCCAGAAAAACACACATTTTATGAGGAACAGACAAAAATATGAGCCATATAGTCTGGACATTCTGCGAAAATCTGGACAGTTGAGTGGCATGAGTATTTTCCAAAGGGAGGTTAGCTCAGTTGCTTAGAGTGTGGTGCTAATAACACTAAGGTTGCAGGTTCAATCCCGATATGGGCCAGCTCCCTAGAAAGAAAGGTCCCAATATTGAGCCCTGTGGGATGCCACTAGTGAGAAGTCTTATAGAGGAAATTGTGCCACTTACCCTCACTACGTATGTTTTGTCAGTTAGCCCATATTCAGTATAAAGGATCTACTGTCTACTAAGACAAGTTGATCCATGGCGCTAACTGTGATCCAGATCCAAGTTGATCCATGGCTCTAACTGTGATCCAGATCCAAGATGATCCATGGCTCTAACTGTGATCCAGATCCAAGATGATCCATGGATCCAGATCCATGCTGATCCATGGCTCTAACTGTGATCCAGATCCAAGATGATCCATGGCTCTAACTGTGATCCAGATCACCTGAGTAATTGCTTAGGCGCTGCAAGAGTCAGGTTAGAGGAGGATGGGAGTCAGTTGCAAATGTCCCACTCATACTTGGGGGAGGGTATTGTGGTTTCTAGCTAGACATTCTACTCTCTACACTCAGAGGCTTACAAATAAAATACTAGTACTAGAAGGAATGTGGGCTGTGTTTTCTAAAGCTGGTGATGGTATTCCTTATCTGTGAATGTGTGGGGGATGTGCATGTGCAGACAGAAAGGCATAGTAAGTCCCTGTAGTGAAGCAGGTGGTTATTTCCCCCCCAGGAGGTAAGATTATAGCTTAAGCTATAATGTGCAGCCATTACCACTAATGATGGCTGGCCCACAGAACCACTGACAGACCAGGGTACCGTCAGCAAGCCATTCAATGGGCATTTCAGTTACAGAGGCAAGTGCAGTGGTGATATTGGACTTCTTCCTGTGAGACCATTAGTTGCCAGTCACTGGGATGGTACTAAGGATCCTAGTGACATCTTAGCACATGAGAGACACCCCCTCTATGCCCTGCATGGTGTGCATGATTAGTGCAGGAGCTCTGACAGGCAATATGTCTGCTGTGCGATCCTGAGGTGATTTTGCAATCCAGGAAGCTTGCCATAGTCTGTGCAAGACTAGTGCTATCTGCAGAAATGTACTCGTTTAGTAACCAAGTGCATTTCTGCAAAATCCGAAACGGAGCTATGACAGTTACAAATAAAGGCTGCATATCGTTGAGGAAGCATGCCATCGGCCAAGTATAAGGCCATTGGCATGCAAACTGTTTAAAAAAAAAAAACTTTTATTTTTTTTAGCCGATCTCGGCTGTTTAAGCATAGGGCAGCGGCGTGCAAACGGGATCGGGGAAAATAATAAAATAAACCTAAAATAAGCATTCTAACTAAAATCAGTATTCTGCCATGCAAGTCAGTGGCAGGCAGAAGACAACCTGGCCAGTGAGTAATGGTTGCTAAGAGGGGAGGCTCAGTGTGAGACATGTAACTATGTATTAGCAGGCAATCCTATGCAAATGAGGGGAAGGATAGTGAATCCCAGTTTTCCCCAGCATGTGAGGCAGGTCCAAACAGTGTAAGAGTATGAATAGCTGGGTGCAAGACTAGGATATAGGTGACATCATGAGGGTGTGTGTTAGGCATACTGTAAGCAGATTGGAGCCCTGTGGCTCAGGATTGCTCCTAGTTTAGCACAGCTAAGCTAGGGGGTGTGTCTAAACCTGCCTAGCACTCTTTACAAAGCCTAAGCGGGTGTGCACACCGCACACTGGGTTTTATAGGAGAAAAAAAAAGTTAAACCAGGAAATAGCAGCAGTGTGGACATTTGAGCACTCTGCGCGGCACGCACATGAGCTCAAACAGGAAGGCAATGGGAAGGGAAAACAGCAGTAGGAAGTAATCAAGGAGAACTAGCTTTGCTGTCAGGTAAAATGTATCAGAATCAGCCAGTTTACACAGACAGCAGACCAGCCCAGCCCGGAACACTACTATAAACTAAGCAAACACCTTCCCCTCTGTTTTTTTCCCACACTCTACACCACAGTGTATACAAGTGGGGAAATTTAACAAACAAACCTACAAAATGAGAAGGGCTGCAGCAGACAACATATAACAACATGTGCAAGAGGCTGAGGGTGGTGAGGATGTGAATGCTGCCGAACAACCCACCGTGAGGAGACAGAGAAGAGTGCATAGACCCAGGGTAACCTACCAGGGGCTACATGAGCTGGAGATGGTGAAGCGCTATAGGGTGGACAGAGACCTCCTACAGCAAATTGTTGAACTGTGCCGGCCATACCTGACACACCAAACTGTCCGAGGGGAACCCATTCCAGTGGATACCAAGGTATGTGTAGGCCTAGGTATACTAGCCACAGGTACCTCCCAAAGCACAACTGGGGATAACATGGGGATCTCACAGACATCAGCATCCAGAGTATTCCACTAGTTCCTGGATGCCATGTCAGCACATGCCAGTGAGCACTTATATTTCCTCAACACCCATGAGGTGTTGACCAGCAATATGCATCTCTTCCACCAAATAGCAGAATACCCTGGGGCAGTGGGTGCTATATACTGCACGCACATATGCATCAAAGCACCACCCGGTGAGCAGGGTAGGGCCTACATCAACCGCAGGGGCATCCCCTCCATCAACTGCCACGTTGTTTGTGATAACCAGGGCATTATAATGAATGTGTGTGCTGGCTGCCCTGGAAGCTATGATGATTCCCACATATGGCATCTGATGCAGCTATACCAGAGATTTCCCAATGGGGACATCCCCTACGGTCACCTAGTGGGGCATGCTGGGTACACAGTGGAGCCATGGCTGATGACACCCATCAGAAATGCACACACACCTGAACAACAATGCCATAATGAGGCACATGCACAGGCCAGACATATAATAGAGCATATGTTTGGGATGCTCAGGTCATGGTTCCAGTGTCTGGACACATCTGATGAAGCCTTGCATTATTCACCAGCTACATGTACCCAAATTGTTATGGTATGTGCTCTGCTAAACAATATGATCCTGCAGAAACAGCTGCAGCAGGAACAGCATGGGGCAGTGTCACACAGCCCCCCACCCATGCCAAGGTCTGCACAGGCACAGAGTGACCCGTTGAAGGAACAGCCTGAGCCTGCCCCAGTAGGCAGAAGGAGGCATGCCCAGTATGCCCTGGCCTTGGCAAAGAGGCAATGCATAGCACATGCACTGAAACAGCAGGGACCCAGGGAATGACACCTCTCTCTGACTCACACATACAGTAAAAGGGATGCCAAATATGACACTATCTGTGCTCAACCATGTATAGGGAGTGTACGATGTGCATCCAACATAGGCTGCCCTCCATCACCATCCGCAAGTCTGGCACACCCGCAAAGTAAGTCATTCATCCTACCAAATGGAGTAGAATGTGTTGTTACCTGTAGCTATGGTATGGATGTGAGCATGCAAGGGAATTTGGTGGCTGAATGTATTGGCAGCAGACAGTAGACACCCATAGTGGCAGCATGACATCTGTAACATACTGGAGTCACCACAGTAGCCAGTACTACACAGGGTGACAAGACCCACTGCAGGAAATGTGCTGTGTGACATGTGTGTGTCCATATGACCCACACATGCCAGTCAGGACGGTTCACATACCCAACAACAGTCTCAGCCAGCAGGACAGGTGTAGACAAACCCAAACAGTCCCTGTGCCATGGCCCCAGAATGATGGCTATCATTAACCCCACCCCAGGCCTACACAGACTGACCACAGCAGGGCAGGCAGTGGGATGTTAGTTATGAAGGGTAGGAAGTCAAACAATAATATGTAGGGCAACCAAAGCCACGATCTGTAGTACACTGGTATGCCTCTAGTCAGCATGATAGTTAGCAATACAGAATGAAATGGAGTACCTGACATACCAGTATGGTCATATCGAATGTGTACATGTTTCACGTGTGCCCCCCACTTCCAACATTGTAATGTAAAAACAGTCAGGTGTGCCCCCCCGTGTAGAAATAGGTGTGCCCCCCCATCCTACATAGTAATGTAATAACAGTCAGGTGTGCCCCCCCACGCCTGTGCAGAAATGTAGAAACAGTCAGGTGTGCCCCCCCGCTATGCCAAAATGTAGTAACAGTCAAAGCCAAATCATCGATGGATATCCTGCAGAGACAGCATGCTACCTGTTGGTGTACAACACAAAGGTCAGCACTACAGCACAAGCTACTTGGATCCGATCCATAAATTCAATACAGACGGCCATACTGGGCATGTTCACACATTTAAACACATGAAGGCCATGACTGCAAACACCAGTGGACCTGACATATCTGACAGTGGCAGTTGTTAGTGCAGACATTTGTCAGTATGCACCACTCATGCCTTTCACACTCAGTGGATAGGAATACAGACATATATGTCAGGACAGCGCACTAAAATAAGCCAACGGTAGCCGTACATAGATGTGTGGAAGAGGGTCACTGTGACAAGGAGCCATCCAGGTCTGTCCCACCCAGCACACAGCCAAAGAGCCCCAAACACATGAGGTGCAGATGTCACCCACTGCAGATACTAGCCACCTGTATCTGTCAGCATTACAGACTATGTGGTGCAGGTGCCAGCTGTGCAACATGACTGTACAAGGAAGTAGTCATCTAGTAGCTATATACACGTACCTGTGACATATGACCCTGTGTGTGCCCGCATTTAGTGTGTCAACCCCTAGATGAATGGGTTATGGCCCATGCACACACCGCCCTCCCCATAGCCCTACTATGACAAGCCTGCTGAGGTCATCCAGTGTGAAATACACCTTTGGAAGAGCTGTAGCCAGTAATCTCCGTAATGCATCCTGTAACTGCATACTGCTGAAGTGTAATAAAGTAGTTAGGTAGGTGTTCTAACCCCAGACCTGGCAACTGTGTGTGTGTGTGTCCGTCTGTCTCTGACTGAGTAGAGAACAATGCTTTTTAGAGTACTCACACTCCTTACAATTCATATACTCAACTTTGGCAAAGCCTTGTTTAGAGTACTCACACTCCTTACAAGTCATATACTCAACTTTGGCAAGGCTGCTGATGACACCCACCTAGAAATACACCTCTGGAAACATTGTAGCCCAGTATTCTCTGTAGCACATCCAGTAACTGCGTACTGCTGGAGTGTGATTTAGAACTGTGGTAGGGTTCCATCCCCAACCATGGCAGTTCTGGATGTTTTGTGTGTGTTTCAATGTCTGTGTACAGAGCAATGCATTATAGGCTAGTCACCTGCAGTACATTTGAAATGCCCTACTTTGGCAATCCTGCTGATGTCATTCCTTGTGAAATACACCTTTGGGGAAGGAGTTCTCTAGTAATCCCAATGGTGCGTCCTATAACAGCTCCATGCTGTAGTGTGATATAGACATCAGTCATGGGTTCTATACCCACACATGTCGGTTGTGGATGTTTTGTGTGTGTCTCACTGTCTGTGTAGGGAGCAATGCATTTTAGGCTACTCACTCACAATACATTTGAAATGCCCTACTTTGGTAATCCTGCTGATGTCATTCATTGTGAAATAGACCTTTGGGGAAGGCGTACTCCAGTAATGTCCATGGCGCATACTATAACTGTGTAGTGCTGTAGTGTAATAAACTAGTTAGATAGGGGTTCTATTCTCACACATGAGAGGTGTGTGTGTGTTTGTAACTTGTATCCTGTGTAGAGGTGGTTGTGAGTGTGTGACACCTTGGTCAATGTGGAGCAGGTTTTGCAAATTTCTTATATGGTGGCCCTACGATATATCACAATTTCAACCGTACTGGGATAACAGATGTAAAATAGCTGAGAGGCTGGGGTGCAAAGCCATACCAATACATGTGACATCAAGGCCAGACAGTCACAGTTAGCAACCTCAGTATTACCCAGAGCACACTCTCAACCCATGTCTCATACACACACATGCCTAGGCAACAGCCAATATGTGGGTAGTACACTGCATATTGGCCACCGATAGTAACTATGGAGTGATAGCAGTGGGCTACAGAGGGCATGTCACCCTGCCCATCTGTACGCACATGCAGACAGTGCACCTCCCCCTTGTTCCCCAATGGACACCTGCACCACCTGTGGTGCCTTCACATGTGACCCACAATGGACATACCATGCCTGAAAACATGCCCTGTATGGACAGATGCCACTGACACCAGGGAATGCTGTAGCATGCTATCAGTGTAGGTGCAGGGTAAATCTGCTGCCCATTACCAGTACCTGCCACAGGTGGGCAAGACTGGCACATCTGATGATAATCTGTGTTCACAACATGGGCCAGACACCCCAGGTACAGTTCCACATGTCACTGTACATGCATGTGGGAGGTGTGCACATCCTAGACACCATCCATGTCATGGAGTAAGGAACACATACATGGCAGGGGATGCACAGTATTGGCCACACACAATAACCACCCAGGTGATCGGATGGGGATACAATACCCACCTGTGTGGGCAAATGCATAAACAACAGCCCTGAGCCACAATTCAGACCATTGTCATGTGGCCTGATGCCAAAGTATACCCATCACCTACCCTTGTATAGCCTGCTGGAACAGTTGACCACCACACACCTGTGCAGAGATGCACCCATGCATGTCAATACTGACACCCAGTATGTTCATGTGTGTGTTGTATGGTGTGTATGTCCACATCCACACTCACTACAACCCCCCTGGGCATACTGAAGCATGCTGTCTGATGTTTGACACCTCCTCATAATCTTTGCCCATATGATCTCTGTATGACACGTGTGGTGCATGTTTCATAGTTTCATAGTTTCATAGGTTAGTACTAAGCTAACTGCTCTTGTGAGCCATTTTAAGCCTAGCCAGTTATCCCTTGTGAGACTCAAACCCTGCACCTTGTGTTTGTGAGGCAAACACCTTAAGCATTAGGCCACCCTCCCAACCCCTGTGTGATACCTGCACATTGTGTTGTGGCAATCCCACTAGTGATGAGTTGTACTCCTGGCCCTGCCAAGTGTGTCAATGTGTGTGCGTCCCTGTGAGAATGTGGCTGTGCTGACGCTGGCACCTGTTCATGTGGACAGGCACGTGTACATCACCTACCGTATATCTACCGTATCCATGTTGCAGATGTCACTCATATATGTTCCAAGTGCTCCACAGCAAGTAACCCATGTGGCACATCCAATAACTGCATCAAACTGTGATAGCACTACATAGTTGTCTGGGGTTTGATACCCTGTGCTGGTAGGTGTGTGACACAAACATGCTTCAGTTTTACTCTCCCACCCCTCCCTGACATGTATTTGCCTCTGTCTGCCTCCAACACTCCCTCTCTGGTGGATGTGGAGACCCACACCTGCTTTGCTTAGGCAGCAGCATGTGTATTTTAAGTGATGGTCATGATCAGCTGATGGCCTCTGCATGAATTGCAGCCCTCCCCTAGCTGATTGCATGTGGAACAGCTATGGTAACATTCCCATAGCCAATTGCATGGAAACACACTCCAATATCTAGGACCATCATGGTGGTGTTGGCCCTTTTCATTCACTGTGAGCAGGAACTAGATCTGTTGTTTGGCAAACAGCATCTCAGGTGGATTGGGGATTTACCTCTAACAACATACACTGTGGAAAGAGAGCAACAGGAAGGGGATGTGCCTGACCTGACTACAGACTGTAAGTGCTGTTATACTACTTTTGGAGTAATGTTGGTTTAACCGTGTTTGTCTGGATATGGCTGTCATACATGTCACAATACCTGCCATGTCACCATGTATATAAGGAATCCCCATCTGCAGGGTCATCTGCAGATTGGACAGTGTTGTGCCTTTGGTTTCATGTGTTAGCTAAGGAGCATCTATCTGTGGAATGCAGAAGGTAGTGTGAGGAGTGCAATCTGTAGATGGTAAAGGCTGTTACAGTTACTGACTTCATATCCCTCATAGGACATATGTTGCAACAAACCCCATTACAATGGTAAATGTATGAGGTTATCACAGCAACATGTCTATATTGGCCCTGTGTATGTGCTGTCAGCCACACCTCTGTCAACCTTTGTACATATGTCATGCATGAAGTGGTGCATATGTGCTATACACCATAAATAGTGTCATCATATCTAATAACAAGCCAGTGATATATCAGATTGCTACACATGTTATGTACAGTAGGGGTTATATTTCTTGACATAACCTGGACATTCTGTGGATGTTTGTACAGTACTGAGGTCTGTGAACTGATGATGAATGTCACCAGTGTGTGTATTGTTAATATGTACTTTAATCTGTGTACAGACTGTGGTAGATGTCATTGTTCTAGTTCCCCTTCTATCTGATGTTACATGCTGCCCCACTGTATGGTACTGTTTTGGTGTACATGTTTGTAGGGCCATACACACACATGTCCCATACCACAGACAGCCATCAGACCAAACTGTGTAGCAGTCCAGTATATGTAGGGTCATTCTGTGAGTGGCACATATGAGGATGGTGTAGAACAGATAGTCCATGTACTGTAATATTATGCTAGCTTACCATATGTGGCTGTGGCTGAGTTCACATTGGTTGTGGTTATGCACTTTCACACAGGTGTATCTTACCCTGTGCTGTGACATGCCTGTTGAGCCTTCTATATATGCAGGTACATGTGCATTCCCCCATAGGAGATGTAGGCCAGTGTTGAGCCAGTCTGCCTGTAGCCTGCACAGTGCATTGTTACATGCCTAGCAGCTTAGTGTACTTACCCAGTGACATGTCATGTGCAGATACTTGTCAGATGTACTGCTGCTGGGCCTCCCTTAAAAGTCATGTATGTTAGACAGAGAAGTGGGATGCTGTACAGATGTATGTCAATATCTAGTATGTGTCCATGGCACCCCTGTGCCAGCAGTCATTATGTGTCAGGCCAGACAGGAGTGTGTGAATGCAAAACCTATGGTGGCAAATGTATACCAGTCTTTATGTGTTATACACATCTACATGGCTGTCTACATCCATATTGTCAGGCCTGGTACACATGTTGTGCACTAAGGGATTATGTGTATACCTCTGGACTGTACAGGGTGTGTCCACAGTAACACATATATTGGCAAATATCTCTGTTGCATTCCACAGGGGCATTACATGCTAGTGGCGGGACTTTACAATGATTTCCTTAGGATGTCTGTCAGTAGCCAATGGCACATATGTTATAAGCAGATGTGACCTTCCACACACACCATGTCTGTGAAGACAATCCCAATGACAGTAGCAGTAGTCTACTAATATTCCTGCTATACATACCTGACATACCCTTGCACTACGACTTTGGGACTATAGGGGCTGGAGTAGGGCTACACTCCATGTCCTGGACATATGGTGGAAATATATGTACATATACTTGTCCAGATAGCTATATATATATATATATATATATATATATATATATATATATAATTACACATGTGTACTACTTCCAATTACCACTGTCATGGCAACCCCCCACTATAAATCCTTACAGCATGTGGGCGTGGTCCCTTTACATTTCCTGTGTGATGACCATCCTTCCTGTGTGTGGGCATCAGTGTTACAGCCAGCAGGTAGCAATACCTCTTACAGGAGAACCTGCACACTCAGGGCGGCCACATATTTGCAGGAGGATCAGGAAATACAGACAGACTGTGAGAAGAGTTGTGTTATGCTTTGTATAGTACTAGTGTTACAGGGTCAGGGTGTGTGTGTGTGTGTGTGTGTGTGTGTGTGTGTGTGTGTGTGTGTGTGTGTGTGTGTGTACATACTAGTTTACCTTGGAATACAGTCTGTCTGCATAGCTCACTACTGTAGGCCTATCCTCTTGCTGGACAGAGCTATGCCTGTCATGTGTTGTCCATCCACCACACAGGTCCTGTGGCAGATATTACACTGGCAGTGTGTGTGTTGAGTGCTATCAGTACATGGCTACATCCATTTATGTTTCTAACTTCAATTCCCTGACTAAGGGTATGTTGCAGACTGTCCTGTAACACCAGCAACTTGCTTAGTGTATGGCCACAGTTGTCCACATATGTGCATGTGTTCCAGCCTCTGTCCTCCATCTACATACCAAGTTTGGCACATATGTCATGCTGTTGGGGGTTGATCTGTAGTGGGCTGTGAGTATATCACACTGCCATTGCTGCCATTAGTCCACTGCTGTTGTATCCCCCACACATACAGTGGATCTGGGGCCATATATGTGTGGGTGTCACCTACACAATACATGTGTGCCCTTATGTACTCCAGAGGCCAGTGTATGTAACAGTGGTATATGGCCCTGTATTATTGAGTCTAGGTGGGGAGCACCATAAATGACCTAGGCTGTTACAAATGTGTGGGTATCAGGGGTGAGCTGCAGCAAGGTATCTGGATATACAGTACCGTATACTTCACCTATATTTACATTACTTACATGAACTGGGGTACTGCAAGCCTACTGCCTCCTGCCATACAGACTATTCTGTTTGTCGGTGTGCTCGTGATGGTGTCAGTTATGCCTTGTTATGTAACAGTGACAGCCCATTTGATTACATAACATCTTTACCACCTACTGAGTTTGTACAGAGTGTAGATAGAGGCTGCTGAACTACACACCTGCAGTCCATACTGTTGATTGTTTGGTATCCTGTGGCCCAGTCTGTCTTCACTGTTGCACAATTTGAAGGGCTTGGCCTGGTCAGCCACAGTTGTGAACCTTTCCAGATTACTGTATTAGTGTAACTGTTTCACAGTTGCAGTACTTTGTTTATATGGTTGTCAGTGTCTGAACAGCTATATGACATGGCATATAGAACTGTAATAGTACACAATTAAAGGTTTCCCATTTCTGCAAACCTGTGTGTGGTGTCTTTCCTATGACCTCTCTATAGGTATATG
>NC_056751.1:603762092-603829592 GCF_019279795.1 Protopterus annectens
AGATTTCACATGGAAAATGGTGTGGGTTGCAGTGGGACTCGAACCAGGAATGTCTGCTCTTTAGGCAGATGCTCTGACCACTACACTATTGCTGTGCTGCTTCATTTACATATATCTTCCTTGTTATTCTCTTCAGCCTTTTAAGCTGCTTTAACCATAGCTTAGTGATGGGCACACCCGTGCACCTACGGTTAGCTGTACTTGGAGTTTTAAAAAAATAAAGGGGTTTCTTCTTTTTATTTTTATGTCCTGTTGCTGTTGTACACATGGGGGTCTGTTGGTGGGGATATGTGGACACCTGTGAGTGGTCTCGCTCATTTATTTACACTTTCTGCTGTTCTACTTTGCAGGGGCATGTTTATTGTGAGAGCTCTGCTCTCAGACACGCCCCCTGCACTCGTCCACGCTCCGTGTAGGATTAGGAGTTCAGGCAGCGTACCTTCATTATT
Organism: Protopterus annectens; assembly: GCF_019279795.1. Taxonomy (NCBI): domain Eukaryota; kingdom Metazoa; phylum Chordata; order Ceratodontiformes; family Protopteridae; genus Protopterus; species Protopterus annectens. The sequence goes on from NC_056751.1 coordinate 603,762,542, forward strand.
AGGCATAGCACACTGCCGTCCTCCTCCTAAATGGCCACTTCCGTGCAGGACTAGACTAGTCTTGCACGGATGATTAGTAAATCCAGGGGACCATCTCTCCATCTTTGCTTAGTCTGGTGAGTAGAATATCAGTATGTTTAACAATGAAGTAGGACATTATGATGGGTAGCAACATGCTCTAATAGCCTTAAGGGCTTAGACATGCAGCTTAGGTTACCTGTGCATTGAGTGGAAATGAATATGCAGTGGGTAAGGTGTGGTTATGTGGCTACTGGTGCACCATCTACACTGTTTAGGAGACTTAAGCAGGCTTCCCTTCAGCACCTCAGCATATGTGGGCTTAGTTAATACTGGATAAGCAGTGGAGTGAGAGTGTGTTGTTTGCTGGCAGCCATGGTTTATGGGAGGTTAGCCTCCAGTCTGCATAATTATTTACACCCCACTTAAGTGGATTCAGTATTGGGTAGCAGTAAGGGGGTTACCAGTAAACACCAGGTGGTTAAAAAAATTGTCTCAGAATTCCCAGTGTTGCAAGCTACAGATGTTGTTAGGGCAGACTGTAGTACCCCAGTAACAGAATACTACACTGCAATACCAAGCAAGATACACAAAACATGGCTTAAGACCACAGTGTTGGCATGAACACCATACCTAGTACAAGCTTAGATTACATATTACAGTATGTTAATGTGAATAGGAACAGAACGCTGGCCTGGATACCACAAGTAATGCAGGCTTATGGCACACAGTGCAGTATATCAGAGCATACTACAATGCCACGGATAAAGCATGCTTAGAAAACATAATACAGTATACTGATGTGAATATAAAATACAGTGTATATAGTGCATAATATTAGCACACATACAGGAGCTAGCACAGACAAGGATTACTCTGCTGGCATGCAGGTTTAAAGCAGTGTTATGCAGTACACAAATATCTCAGGTAATGCTGTATTAAAACACACTGTGCAGTGCAGTAAAAGAACCATTCAGCTAAGGATCACACTCCAGGAACAGATGCTACAACTTATGTACGTTTAAATTGTGCAGCACATTATACAAATGTCACAGTTATAACAAGCTTATAACACACAACACAGTATACTAATGTCACAGCTAAAGCCGACTTATAACTTAGTCCAGTGTAATATATTAATACAGATAAAAAACAGCACAGGCACACAGCAAAATGCAGGAAGGAATGATAAAATGGAATAAAGCAGCAAAAAACATATGAAACTGTAAGACATAGTGTAATAGTAACACAGAAAGAACTTGCATAGTAGTGTATTATTGGTCACACAAAGCAGAAAGTCGATTGACTCCTTCTGCCTCCATATAATAGGCTCACGCTGCTCTCTGACTTACCACACTAATCTTTAAAATTACACATCTGAAGTGCTGGCCCTTTTTAGCATATGAACTGGAAATGGCTACATCATATTATACTCTGGGAACCTGCTGTGACAGATCTCAGAAATTAAAAAGACAAGCCTGTGGTTTAGTTGTGAGTGAGAAACATTTAATAAAATAAACCCAGTTAAGTTGAACCAGTTATCACAAGTCAGAAATGTACAAAATCCATTTGTGTTTAAAACTATGCTACATGAGCCCTTAACACTTACAAATATCATTGCTGACTTTATATAATAATAATTCTAACAACAATGTTAAAATCATTATTATTTATTTATTTATTTTGCTTTTTTTTTTTTTTTTTTTTTTTTTTACTGGGTTTGGTCACAAACCCCTTTACAGCTGAGGCCTGGAGAGAAAATCTCCATCATATTACAGCCATTTTAAAACAGACTTATACATACACAGACATTAAATAATATATATTAACAGTTACGTTTTTACTGTCTAATATGACATGTAGCATTACCTCCTGAGATTGTAGCAATACTAGCACTCACTATCAAAGACATCACTATCAGTTACCTATAAAGTACTGAATTTAACATGGTAGGGGAGTATTTGCAGATTACATTTCTGCATAGCTAGCTATATATATATATATATATATATATATATATATATATATATATATATATGTACACTGACAGGTGAAAGAATTGATGCTTAATACTGTTATAGGCTGTCTGTCTTGTAATGCTAAGGGTAATTTACAAAGCTAGAACATCAGTATAAGCTATTTTTTTTAAAACTGTACACCTGTTGTCTGATACATAACTTTTGAATTACATGACCAAGTATGCCTGTCATATTTTTTATATAATCAGCTATAAAAATAACTTTTGTTTGAACTCTTGATATCACTGACCCGATCGTAACTGACAAAGATCCTTGGATTATTCCACTGGCATGGCTGAGAAACAAGCAAACTAACAAATAAATAAATAAACATCAGACACAGAGGGTATTTTAAGCATTTATAGGTCCATGTATATTCAGAATGATGTAAACTTTGAGCCTTGAATCCTAGATGTTACAAAGGTAGCTTTATCTAAACGATAGTGATTACATTGCTAATTTCTTCCGTACATAAAGTAAAACACTCTGTTTCAACCTTTGAAACTGGTGAAAGGTGTTTTGCAAGTTATAGCTTAAGGTCCTTTTCTGTTTACAGTTTTAGTTAACACACTGTATAAATTGTTACAGAAAATGCTATGTCTTCCAGTATGCTAATTAAGTGATAAGTGCATTCCTTTTTTGGCACCTGGATCATAAGCCATGAAGACATATTCTTTGAAAGATTGTCGACTTTTTTGGTATATTCATTCAAGTGGTTCCAGATGTCAGGCTTATTTGTGCTTTTCACAGGAAGTTATATATTTATTTTTATTTTATTTTATTTTACATTTGTTTATCAGGAGTGCCTAATTGGGTCACACAGCCCATTGTCAGTGGAGGCCTGGGGAGAAAAGCTCCACATACAAAAATACCAAAAAAAATGCAATATGACAATGTATAAAAAGAGTACAATAGGGAGTACAATGAGCAAACAAAGAGTACAAGTCTGACCCTGGGTAGCTTCACTTAATTAGATCATATCATACTTTAACCTTCTATGAAAGCTTTTGCAACAACTCCTTTTTATACTCTTAATCAATGTGTGTTTACTGTATTAGCCACTGATGAATCTAATCAAATGACTGAACAAAATGCCCTTTCAACTGTATCGTTTATGTAACACACTGTGCTCCTTATAGTATATTAATTTTTTGCTCCTTTCTTGGCCTTGAAACTCTACCTTAACTTTTTGACTCTGTACTTTATTAACATGTATATTGTATTTATTGTATTTACTCTACTAATCTTTGTGGAGCTTTTCTACCTGGGACGCCACTGAAAATTGGATCCATGCCCATTCGGACTTTCCCGGTAAACAAATGTAAAATAAATAAATATAAACAATGCAAAATACATATTAGAAATTATAAGCTAGACTGTGAATAGTAAAAGACACTATATAAATGGATGTGGTACGAGACAGAGAGATAGTGAGTATAAGGGTAGCAAATGTCATAAAAAAAATAAAGCTGGAAATTTAATAAGTGAAAGTATAATTCACAGATGCATAGAAGCATCTTAACACAGCTAGTTTGCAGTTATGAAGGCATATAAAGTACTTTGGGCCAAAGCTCCACAAAAAGCTTACTCTTATATAAACATTCTTATCACTCCTCTCTCATGACTTTAAATGAACTATTGCAAGAAATACTTATCTAAGCATGCTGACATAAGGTACATCATAAGTACAAATCTTCTTCTTGAGGGAAAGTCATTGTAACATTGAATCAAAGCATTTCAGATATATGGAGTTATTGATGTAGTTTACTGGTCAGAACTTGCAAAAATGGGTCTTCTGTGTGGTGCCAAAACAGATCTTTTTCTGATGAAGTGACATGGATAGGTGCATGGCTTCCTTATATATCTTGTCATGGCTCCCTTATATACCCTGTACTGCCACATGTTTTCTTTAGTTTGTAGTCTTGCATATCCTTCAGTGGTAAAATGCTGTTTTCTTTGATCAGTGCTTCTTATTTTCTGTTGTTGTTTTACTTCATCTTTAGACTTTGTATCACTGACATTATTTTAGTGATAGTGCACAAATATGTCAAGAAGTGTGAGTATGGTACACAAATAGCTTCACAGATTTTTGTTCCCAGTGCCCAAGGAATTTCTACTGATGTCACTGTCTACCACATATAAAATAAAACTGGCATCTTCGGTCATTCTAAACTGGAGGTTAAGGATCCTGAGCTGCATGTTTCCACTGTGGAGGAGTCAGAAATTTATTTGGTACCTAAGGCTCTGTCTTCTGTATCTACTCTGTTTAAATCAGTTGCTAGAACTGATGAGCAGTGGCTAGGTAAAATATAATCCCAGACAATTCCAGGCCTGGTATTCCTTTCAGCCCAAGAAAAACTCCTCCAAAGAAGATGATGACCAGAAAAAAGACACTTCCAAAACTGCCCTAGAAATTGTCAGAGGACAATACTTTAGTCTCCTCTTAGAAAGCTGCACTGCTGGTGTTAACTCCTTTTGGTGAATGACATGGGTCACAGTTCAATGTTTAATACTTTGCAGCTACATCAATACCTTCAATGGCTTTAGATAAAAAAAGAAAGAGAAGCGTCTGTTACTTGTTTCCTTAAAAGAGGCTGAGTGCTCCTTTTGTAAGACATCTCTTTTCAGTCTTCTGGGCTTTACCCTTGAGACATTAATTTAATTAATCCTATAAAAATCATATGGGAAAATAACTGGCTTATTTCACAGATTTATTCTAGAGAAGATACTTTCATGAATATTGAACATTCCCAGTGTGTGGTAAGGATTTTTCCTTTATTTTACACATCCTGGGATTTATAGAATAAAAATTCACATACCCATGGCACTCTCCTACTTATTTATAGATCAGGTCATCTGTTGTACAAGTTTGATATATTTCATTAACTTTAATCCTGTTAGAATAGCTCTTCTTATGACTATGGATAATCTAGTACTTCCAGAAACATTACTCTTTAGCAAGTAAGTGAGGTTGTTGGACAGGTATTGTAAGAATAGTTATATCTGTAGTATATTGGTCCTTAGATCCTATCAAAACACTGTCTTATTTCAAATGTAGGACACTTTTAAAACTTAAAGGACTTTAAGGACAGCATGGATTTGGTCTTTATTATTAGGAATGTTAAGCCTGTTGGTCTACAGTCACCAATGCGCTCTTTTGATACAGTAACAGAGCCTCTACTACAGGGATAATCACATGCATGCATGCTTGACTGCCATCCTAAAATTTGCCAGAGGACATAAACATTCAAATCGTTGATATACCAGTTACAGAATAAAAAATATTTGGTACTCCTAGGGAAGATCTGCAAGAGGAATAACTTCCAACCCATTTCATTTTAACACAGAAATTATCCATCCAGCCATCCCTCCACAAAACCTTTTCCCATTTTTTTACATATGGGGTTGGGGGTGTCACTTTAACAGTGACAATCAACTAGAACCAAGATTCCCACTGCCAGATTCATTCTGTTGAATATATTTGCATAGATAACTAAGACCCGTACATCATTCTTCTTCATCTGTGTGGTTTAAATCCGTGCAAAAGTAAAATGAGTAAAATTGTACCGGTACAGATTGTAACATATTCCAGCGCTGTTTGTTTTAAGATAACAAGAGACCTTAAATAATAGGTTTGTATTGCTTTTTTTATTCATTATTTTTCTACTTTACCCTTTTATTGCAGTTCTTGAAATTAAAAAATAAAAAGGAACTGCATTCAGAATTTTATTCCTGAAATTTGAAAAAAAAAAAAATGTATTTGGAGTTTTACATCTCTGGATGCTTTTCTGTTTTCAGAAATGAGTGGTCATGTATGATAAAAGCAGCAGGCTAAATAAGCATTCTTAGTTTTGTAGAAATATGGTTTATCTTTTAGTCATTAGACTCTGTTTCTAAGAAGGTGTTATTAACACTAAATTGACATATTTGAGCTCTACGTTTGCCTGTGTTTTAAGTAGTACAGAAAATTCATGTTAGTGCTATTATTTCAGTTAATTTTATACAATACAGCTTCCATTTTCATTATTCGCTTCGGTATGTATCTATTTCATGTTCACTGTATAAGTATCTTTCAAATACAAAATGTTCTTGCATGCTCTGTAAATCCCATAAAACAGTATTAACTGTGTTTTTACCTATGTAACGTCCGATATGCTTTTTTCCCTCAGACCCAGTCTGACCGTCTAGCCTCTCTGTTAGGCATCTGGTTAACCCATTCATTTCTTATAAGGGTGATACCTCATCAGCTGATTTGTTCCTCTCAGGGATTGGGGTCAGGTGCCAGGGGCACAAATTTTTGTTAGCGTCCCTAATTCTGTGGCACAGCTGTAATATTCCAGTTATGGCTTGAGGTTAGTGGATGTACACATATCCTTTGTGTTTGTAGCATTGTACAATGCTGTGCAAGTTACAGGTATGAGGTCCTCCCCAACAGACAAAGCTGCACTTTTCTTCTCCACAAGGTGGCTGCAGTCACATCAGTCACTTCACTCTCACCACTCCCATCCCACCTCTGCCAGCAGTTACCCTGTTACTCAGACTGGGACTTAGTGGGCTTTATCCGTCTGTGCTATGCCTCTGATGACAGTTTGACAATTATGTTTATAGTTTTTGTATGTTGTCTGAGACATCAGCAGCATTTTCTTTGTGAAGTATATTTGTGACTAGCCTTTGAATAAGGCCAATTCATTTCTAGTTATCATGAATGCTGTATATGTTATTTGATTGCATCTTGCTTTTTCTTTTACCTGTTCATCTTATAAAAAATAGGATAAAGTTCACCATAATTACTCGTTCCCTTTGTTTAAAAATGTCTACAGAACAAAACTAGAATAACACAATTTATTTTTGTATGATATATTAGTTTGTGTAGGTACCAGTGTAGATTTTGCTTGGATGCCTGACAAGGTTTACCTTGTTAAAAGAAAACCTTGCATACTTCAGACCTGTACAAAGCAGTATGCAGTTATTGCTGATTGCTGTAATATTCAATGATTTGCAGTGATAAAGCTGATTAGTTGCTTTATAACATGCCTTACAATTGTTTGCCTTAGCAACATATTATCTTTATGTTGCTCTTCAATTATGATGTAAGGCCGCACATGATAATTAAAAGGCATTAAACAGTGTTCAGTAGACCTTATTTCATATATGGCACTAAGCTTGCTCATCATTTTTGCTTAATTTTATCACCTCCCATATAAAAACTTGTTAATTATTGTGAATCTACCAAAATGTGTGATTTACTATTACAGTGACTATCCCTGGAGAAGATAGTACAGGTGTATATAAGTACATTGACCATAACTGCAGATTTTCAAGGATAGCTTTTATAACAGGAAAGCTACGTAGCCACCAACACCTATTGTTATTTGAGGAGCTGTCTTACATCTTCCTGTACATAGTAAACTAGCAAGGAAGCCACACCCTTCAGTATATGAGGAGAAATCTTTTATCTTCCTATACACGGTAAACAACCAAGGCAAAGTTTTTGACAACATTTGCTGCATTGCTACATAAATGGAAGAGTTCAATCTGACTCACTGCTCTTTTGATACTAATCATATACAGTTAGTCAGAGTATTGTCATGGTTCTTATCATATAAACATTAGAATTTCATTTATGGTGGCTGGAAAGGTAGAATAGTTTCTGAATATTTCACACAAGCCCTTTGTGGTCTAACTAGTTAATTATATTTCTTACAAGTTAGCCAATGTATATACTTCACTTCTAGTTACAAGTAAAGGCTCATCCTAATTAACTACAGCAAACTTTATTATTTGTTGGATTTAGAGAGTATTCCTCAAACGCTAAGCTTTTTTGTTAAAACATCTTTCTTCTTCTTACATTAACCCTTAATATCATTAAAGCTATAATATTGTTAGGGTATGTTACCTCTCTGGTTTACTTATTTTCTAAGGCATACCCCTCAACTACTCATGATTCCACAGTGTCCCTAATTTTGTCTCATATTATTCCCCATCTCTCATAAAATTTCTGATTTTTCTGGTAAATGTCTGAGGATTGCAGTCAGTAATGACAGTCATTAGAGTTTCATACTTCTTATTGGTCAGAAAATGCTTATTGTTGCAAAATCTGTTTTTTTCTATTGCATTTTTAAGTGAATTACGGTAATATTGAAAAATGTACATTTTTTGAGCCTTTGTCTATCATTATTGTTGGTTTTCAGTTATTTAGAAGTAGTGTCTGTGGCACAACAGGTAGCACACTCACCTTTGATGTAGAAAGCTATAGGTTATAGTCCTACAACTAGTAGAGGGGTTGATGACACTGCAGCACAGCATAAGAGGGTGCTGCACTTCTGAGTATGTTATCCTTTGGATGAGATGTTAAACCGGTGCCCCATCTGCCTGAGTTGATGGTAGCTCAGATGGGTTTTAAAGATCCTATAGCACCTATCAAAAAAAGAAGGGGTCCTGTATTATACAACTATATACAATTTACATATTTATATTTTAAATTTAAATTCCTCCATCACTAACAAAAAAATGTACACTTGTATGTCTTTCATTCCATATTATCCATGCAAGACAAAACATTTTTCTATCCAAAATTAATAACATAAATCTATATTTCCCATAAAATCCATATTCAATTATTTCCATATTTATCTGTTTATAATCTCTTATTTCTCTCAGAGTACTGTTTTCTATTTTTCATTTGTAACCTCCATAAACAAATCTTGACATAGAACAATCTTTATACACCATTTGTTTCTTTGTTTTATGGCATTTACTTTCTCTTCTGTTATACGTCCCCATGGATTCACACAATACTTTTGCATCATTATATTTTTATACCACATTTTCCTATTTTTTCTATCCCCACTATAGTTAATTTCCACAATTTTATTTATTTTTTCTTGATAAATCCTTATTTCTTCATTTCTCCATTCTCTGTCCCTTTTATTTAATTTTATTAATGTCCATTCCCTGTCATATTTTCGATCTGAGGAAGCTACAGAGAGTGTAGGACATTAGAGGGAGGAGTTCAAGACTAGGATTCAAGTCTGAAAAATGCACTTGAGTCAGATCCGAGAGTTGATTCTGTAACTCAGTAGTGAGGAAGAATAAAAATGGACACAGCAGATGCCAAGTTATGGTAAGTACATACCTTCCAATTTCTACTGCTTTTTCTGTCATTGTTCCTATAGTATTAGCTATCAAAAATAATCCATTTCTGTTTTCAGTTTTCCTCTTCTATATGTACTTTTATTCAAGTTCCGTAACTCTAAATTCCCACATTTTATTTCTTCCATTATTTTCTTTATCTGATCTGTTTTTTTTTTTTTTGCTTTTTATGTCTCAAGTCAAAATTAAAATTGCCTGTTATTATTATATCCATGTTTCCATAATGTAGTTTAATATTTCTTGAAATCATTTGTCTCTTTCTGTATATGTCACATAATTATATAATGCTATAAGTTTGTAAACTTTCCCTTCCCACCTAAAGTCTACTACTGTTAATCTTCCTAATTTAACTAAAGTATAATCCAAAATTTTTATTCCTATCCTATATAATATAGCAATCCCTGAACATGTTTGCCTTCTAGCCATAAAGTCTCTGTCTATTCTCTTTCTTCTTTATTTCAAACCCCTAACACCTTCTAATACTTTTAAATCTACCTCATGCATATCAAACTGTTCCAATACCTCAATCTTTCTCACTTTATTCTTTATACTATTAACATTAATATATACAATTTTAAGATTATTTCCTTCCCCTTAATTTGCAATAAATTATTTATCCATTACTTTTCTTTTTTACTTTCAGACCTACATCCTGAAATTTTCTTTTCATATCGTTAACCCTTTTCCAATCTATATGTTCTCCATCACTAACTTCTGATCCATTTTCCTTCACCCTTTCCCATTTTTGCATATTGATCACATTTTTTTCTTGACTGATTTCATTACTCTCCCTTTTGTCTTTTTGTTGTTCATTTTGTTGCATTTGCTGTATATTATGTACCTCTTCTCTATTTTGTCATTCTATATTATATTCTAAACTTTTCTATTTCTCACACTCCATCCATAAATGTCTTGTTTGTTTGTATTTACAACATTTCTTTTCACATTTTTCAGCATGATGACCATTCTCCCTAAATAAATAACATTTCTTTTTATCACAGTTACTCACAAAATTTCCCTCCCTCAGGAAAAAAAAAACAAAAACAAAACATGTTTTGGATCTCCTCAGTACTTAACAACAGCTCTATGACCATCAACATTAATTATACTAGGAGTATCTGCAATTTTTCCATTTTCAAAATGATACCTGTTATCAAGTACTTTAGAAATGTTCTTAATTTCTTTGTAAATGTTCTTTAATAAATATGTTTAACAGTTTCTTTTTTTAGTCTCTGTCTGAAATTTTATATTAACCTTTTTTTATTTTTGTCTCATAGAAAAAAAGACTTTACAATATATTTATTCCATGGATATAGTTTTTCTTTTTCATGTTCTCCAAAAAACCTTTAATATTTCAACAGTCTGAAAGAAAATGTCACAATGTCTCTTTTTTAAAAGCTCTTATCTCTTGTGCTGTGATTCCTAAAGGCACAACAATCTTGTCCCATATTTCATACCTGTCCATTTCTGATTCTTCTTTACTCCGACTTCTTGCTACAGTCTTCCTTCTTTCTGTTTCTTCTGTTTTCTTCTTTTCTCTTCTTTCTTCCTTCCATTCACTGACCACTTCAACTTTTCTTCAGTTCTTGTCCCTTTTCCATATTTATCCTTTCCATCACATTTCTCCACAATAAATCCTTCCTTGACTCCGGCTCACTCTGATTTATAAATTATTCAAATATGTTATCCCACAACTCTCCCAACTGGAGGGTTGTAATAACAACATCTTCCTTCTGTTGCTCCTCACCCCTCAAATGTCCAAACAAGTTTTTTTTTTAAAATGTCTTCAGTGTCTTCTGTTTGCTCTCCCTCTTACTTCTCCATGGATTCCAAAAATAAATCTGAGGAGTTAGGATTCAAATCTACTCCACATTCCTCCATTGCCATGCTTTGCATGCCGTTCTCCCAGCCACCACTGTGCCAGGAATGGAACAAACATTATCACTCATTTGATGCATGAACACAAGTGTTGTAGTGATAGGGGACGTTCCCCGATGCCCTGGAAAAATTTCCCTAGTTGTATAAATACCACCTCAGATCTCCCCTGAAATGGACTTACTAGCCTAGTGAGACTAACCCAGTAAACTAATGCCATTACTTGTTTCCAAAATTATCCTACCATTCATCACTTTGCCAACAAAATTGACTCCTCAGTGTCACCTGCTGCCCTTCTTCTCAAAGGAGTCTCACAAAGTTCCATAGTACCCCCCTTATTATTCTCTATCTTTATTAATAAGATCCCACTGGATCTACCCCACCTCTTTCTTTTACTTTATGTTTATAACATGGTATTATCCCATTGTAATTACTGCCTCTCAATGCTACAACAAGAACTACAAGGTTAACTCTAGTCCCTTATTAAATGCATCAGTGATAAAAACCTATTACTTAACTCTTACAAAACAAAAACTAAGCTCTTTGGAATAAATCACAAATTCTGCAAAACCGTAAACTCTTTAATAATATTTGATCACAACAACATGACATTGAGAACAGAACATTGATTCCTTTAAATATCTTGGAATCTGGCTGGACCCTTTCTTCACTTCCATCTCCATCTAGAAAACATAAGGAAAAAAGATTAACTCTGTATTGTTCTGGAAAAAAAATCTCTGTCCTTCTATATCTTACCACTAGAGCTGCTATAGCCAAAGCAATATTGCTCTTTCAATTGGACTGTAGTCTCCCTCTAATAGCTGCAGCCTGTAAAATAAATGCAGCAGTCATTCAATCTCTCTGCCATAAAATCTGTTGATTTATCATCGACTCTCTAGGACAAGAACACTGCTGTAAAAAAACATTGAAAAAGCAAAATAGCTTGCAGTCAAAGAGCTGACATGCTACTTATCTCACTATTATTTAAAACTCTACAAGCACAAATTAGAGCTGTCAGCATCCAGACTCTTAAGATGGATATTTTCCTATAATCTCAGAAGTCAAGACCATTAAGAACCTCATCTTGAAACCTCCAAATCCAGTCTTCACTTTACAGATCAGTGCTTTTAAGTTGTAGGGCCCAAACGTTGGGAATCTCTCCCTCCCCATCTTAAAGATACTATCTCTTACCCCAAATTGTGTGCCCAGTTAAAAGCTCATCTTCATAAATAAGCAAAATGCAAAACATGTTAAAGGACAAGTTACCTAAACATCTATACTTCCACTCCAACCTTTCTCATCCTTTCTCCTTATCAATTCTACTCCATCCTCCATGGTAAGCAATCATCACATCTTTTTAATATTATGCATATACATTTTTTGTATATATAATTGTGCTTTTATTTCCCTTTTGTATTTTGACTCTGTTTGACTTACTTTTTATCAAATGTATATTTGTGTTTGTATCTCCCTGGGTTGAGACTGAAATTGGTCTATTGTGATTAGTGCTGTACCTCAGTTAACGCATTCAGATCAATCAGTCTATTGATAAGTAAGTAAATACATGATTAGTCGATCAGTGCTTGTACGTATATCTTCCTTTTAGCTTTTATTTTCTTTGCTTTCTTTCATGATTCTTGCTTGAAAGAGCATGTCTTTATGAACCTAGTGTGACTAATACCCTCTGAATATGTAAATTAAACAACATACATGACTTAAAATCTATATAATTTCTGACTATTCTTTTCGCTTGTAAAATATAGAATCATTGACTAAATTAAAGATGAAGAGCACCTGGATCACTGAGTCTGCTTATGTTCCCATCCGTTGAATAACAAGACATTTCTTCCCTAAGTGAGGTGACCTGTATCAGTTGAATGTATTATTAAATTCCTCATTCTTCACAAATCCATATCCTTCCTGAAAAGCTTTTCTAACAGTCTAACACCTTGTATGTAGTACAGTTATTTACATTTCTGTAGATACATTTCATACTATTAATGAGGTCTGGTCATTTCTTTTTTGTCATGCAAGATTCTACTTACCATGATTGTGTCTGCTTGCCTGATGCATTTTCTTATGTTCCTTCATTCTCCCCTGCAGATCTTGAACCTTATTAGTTGTCAGCTAGCCTTCTATGGACTACCATCATTCTTTCTCTGACCTTACTGAGATCGTACTTCTAGAACTGCACATTTTTTTTTTTTTTTTTTGTAGACGGGGCATCTGTAACTGTCTTCAAACATGGCACATCTCTTTCCGTGCTGTCCCCTTCTGCCGACACAAACAAACACATGCTGCTTTTTCTCAATTTTTAGATAATCTGACAGAGCTACCCTGAAATACCTGTATTGATGTTTTGCACAAATCTCCCTGCCGTTTTTTTTTTTAAATGTAGCATTTGCCCTTTTAGAATTCATTTTGGAGTCATGATCTTGCTCTTAATGTTTTGTGATATGATCAGCTGGATTGGGTTAAGAACATGAACTCTAAGCCATCATGAGGCACCATTAAATCATTTTTAGTTTCATATAATTTAAGGGGTGATTTTACTTAAATCACAACCACAGTTCAACCAGACATGTCTTCCACTACCCTCTTGTGCAAACTAATAGCTTTGAGATAATGTACAACATGATAAGGAAGGTTTTCATGTTACAGATTTTCTAGTATTCATCATCATTACACTCCTTATTTCTAAAGCTACCTGGAGGGTACTTGGTATGGTCATGAGTGACACATGAAAAGGCAGAGGACGAGGGTCTGCTAAAATGCAATAAAATATCATAAAGGAAAATAAAGTTTACCGCACATCGTTCTGTTACTCATCTTTTTATGTAATGGTTTGCAGCACCCCTGTACGAAGGATGTTTTTTATAAATGAAATTCCCACCTTTTACCTATAGTTATGAGACCAGAAAAAAGACTTGTATTTTGTACATCTCAACCTCATTCACAAAGATTGATTTTACAATGCCATTACAGCAATTAAATGATTGTTTATGGAAACTAACAATTAATAAAACTGAGCATACCATTACAGTCCATATCACTAGTTTAACTATTCTCTTTCACAGTTTATGCATACAAAAGATTATGAATGTCATGTATAAAATGCTGTAACTTGCCTAATAAACAGTGTCCTTACCTTTAATCAATCGGTAGAAATTAAAAAAATATTCTGGATATTTTTAAAAGCTACTGTAAGATCTCTGTTGTACTGTAGTAAGCATTAATGCATTGAAATGGAGCCTTTCCTCTTTAGGCCCAGATTTCAAATGAAAAAAGGTGTGCCAAATGAATCACCCTGGGCAACAGAGTGTAATGATTCAATGCAGTACTTTTCTGTGGAGTGCACTCCACATAAAGTCAAGGTTGTGAGCTGGGGTGGGAGGGCTGGCAAATCAGGTAGTTATTTTCTTAGCCACACCTTGAACATAAATGGCTTTGACAATGAAATATTGCTAGTCTAAGAAGCACCTGTTTATGCCAGTTCTGAACTCAAGAGGCTTGTGGGACAGTAATCCATGTATTTTATATTATTTCTGGAGTTTTGCATGCAATGCTGATAGTCCAGGCTTGGAAAAAGATTTGGTTTATTACAGTGATAACCGGTGAGTGTAATGCAGAGTGATGCCCAGTGGTTGCTTGTCTTAGTGGTGAGAGTTCAGGCACTGAGTAAGTCACAGTGGAGCCTGGGGGACCACTTTGCATCAGCACCTTAAGAAGTACTAAAGGAAGGCAGATGCACCTTTCATTGAGTGTGGGATGTGAAAGGGCAATCATATCCAAGTAATTAACTGTGATATAGTTCTCCAGAGGGTAACTAGTCTCTTTCCACTTGTGGCAAGGTCAGGTGCTTGCCATGTTCTAGGATATCTGATGAGGTCAGATCACTGTCTTGTGAGAATGAATGTGTAACCTTTAAGGGGGAGTCAGGGCATTATAGCACCACTAAAAGCATATTAAATAATATGTAAGTCTGACAGCCTATAATGTGTACTGTACTTTATTTTATTTATATTTCTTTTATTGGGGTAGTAATTTGATCAAATCCTAACAACTTCAGGGCCAGCTTAGGCTGACAAGTGACAACTTGAAAACATATTACAATACACTGGAGTTAAATGGTACATATATTATAATAAAATGTAGCTCAGAATGCCTTAATCTGTTATTTTGCTTTATTCTAGGTGAAAAGCATTGGCCCTAAGCTCATTCCTTTTCTGAATACAGTATGCATTTACTTCATCCTGTGGCTGCCTTCCTCTGAGCCCAGCTGGTTCAGTGCACTAATAAAATGCCTTCCTATCTTAAGCCTTGGCATCTTCCTTCTGGCTTATAGTGTCAGTATTGGGGCTATGAACTCCTACTCCAAAAGGATCCTGCTTGGACTTCTGTTTTCTGCTGGAGGAGATGTCTGTCTGATATGGCCTCAGTTTTTTCTTCACGGTAGGTGTTTTAATGTGTTAAAATGTTTATTCCATTCACAGTGTATGCAGTCCCATAAATGCAGAAAATGAGAGGATGAGCTCTTCTAGTTAGTGTATATTTAGTGGCAGGCTGTTTGTGTTGATATCTCTTCTTACAGGATCTAGAATTGGGCTTAAGATTGCATACAAGTCTAATCATATTTCAGGACAACAGGCAAACAGCAGGATTTGCATCTGGATGTCTGCTTCAAACATATGACCAGGCTTCAAAATCTGATGAGTGATGTGGAGGAAAAAGGTCATATAGTGGGATATGAAATTTTACAATGGGTTAATGCCTCTCTGGAAGGAAACTGGCTATAAAATGGAATGTTGGCATCCTCTCATCCTTCCTTCCTGTACTTTTGGGTATCCCACATGCAGTTATCCTTGGTTCACTTCTGTTCAATGTTTTCATAAACAAATATCATAAAACGAGTAAACACTGCAGCATCATCATTCAGTAATCAGACGACAACACACTCATCTGCTCTGACAAGTGTCTAGGTAAACTGTAACAACTCAATAGTCCCTCCTTTCTGTTGAGGCATGGCTCCACAGCTCACACCTCCTTTTAAACCCTCCAAAAACAAACTAATCTTGTTCACACCCAAACCATGCAATGATCGTAAAGCCATCTTCTCCTTATCATCCTCAAACAGCACTACAGTGGCAAAAGCCCATAGCAAGCTCTTAGCGGTCATTACTGATAAAAACATGAAATTTGATTATCATGTAAAACAACAAATAAGAAGAACCCACCCAAAACTTAGCGCCCTCTACAGCTAAAATCCTACTTAACAGATGACATCAGGAAACACATATCAACAGCTTATGTACTAAGAATCCTTCTCTATGGAGTTCTCACTTTTGTTAGTTTAAAAACTAGTCAGTCCTACCTGCACAAGTAGTGCTATAACAAAATAACTATATTTGCTGCCAAAGTACTTCAAAAGTCAAACCATGCTTAGCTTTAAAATAACTCTGCTGGGCTGAACTCCCGCACTGCTTAGCAAACTCACAACTAGTCATTTATTCATAATTTCATTTATAAACTAGAAAATGCCCAGGGCTGGCCAACATCCATATACAGTACACACCTAACAGACCCCATCATTCATGAGACAAACACCTGTTAAAAGTAACCAAATTCAACAATTCATCAGGTATAACTGCTCCTGCCATGTTTCCAGAAATATAGAACTTCATCTCACTTTCTCTAAAACTAGTCAGCAATCTTAAAACATTTAAACTGCAACTAAAACAGCATCTGATGGACTCATGATTCTGTTCTTGCTCTAATCCTTGATAAATATGAACTTCTTATAGGCCCAGCACTTTATTATTCTAAAACTGAACTCAGCTTATTCAATATTAACATCACCTCTACTTTTGAACATTTCTCATTTTTTTCTGTATCGCCCCCTCAGCGGCTTTAGTCTTATTTCCTCCCACCTCTGCTTCTTCTGCCAAACCCTACCCTTGTCTTTGTTCTTCCCAAGTCTTAGTCCTTTTGTCTGGTGTTGCTCAGTTGTATACATTGTTACTGTGTTGACCCTCCACTAGACCAGTAATTAAGGAGCCTCAATCCTCACCACTGGCACCTGTGGGGGGACATTCAATGACAGGATGACAGGTACACATGCAGTATTTCCAGATGCAACTCTCTGCATCAAGTGGAATTTCCCTTAAGAGCACACAGAGATCACAGTGCAGGGCTGGTTCCTCAACCTTCATCCAGATCCTCAGTAACACTCCCCACTGGCACAGCTTAGTGTTGAAATCTCAGCTGAGTGACCAAGTCAAGACCTCCAGCACCCTCTGTGTCCAACCAGTGCTTCATGTCCTTGCCCTATTAGCTGATACACATGCACTCTTTGAGGTTTGATTCACACACACACACACACACACACACACACACACACACACACACACCTGGGAAAGGCTGGCACAGGGTTACTAGCTATGCCCCCTTCTGTCCAGACTATAAGGTAGTTTTCACTGCCAGCAGTCATTCCTTATCAACTACTTTAGGGCCCTTAACAAAGGGTGTCCAGTTTTACTGTGTAATAGTAATACTAATACATATGGTAGTTTGACCAAGAGCAAGGCTGTTAGGAGTGGCCCACACAGTGTCACAAAATAAATATGCAAGTACTCTCAAAACTTAAATATCTCTACATTGATCAGCCACAATGAAAGGTTTAAATATATTTAATTGTAAATAATAAAAGAACAAGACAATACTAAATATATATTCATAGTGAAATCAGAGTTCAAAACCACAGGAAATATTTAAAATAACATTGCAGTAGAGGCTCACATAAATAAAGAAAAATACAATTTAAAATAAGCTTTGTTATATTCCTGACTGTATATCTAAGAGAATTATACTATTCCCTTGAAACTTACTTCATTAGAGCAAGGCAGTATTGGTGAATGGTTCTTATTGTTGTTGTCAGGTCCAAGACAAATGCAGAATGCTCTGTCTCACTAAGAGACTTCTCAACTTAATATCTAAAATATTACTGCTGGGATAGTATGCAGAATGACATCATTTCTGGTCATCTGACTTCTAGTTCCCAGGCCAAAACCCCATTACTAGAAGCTGGCAGCATCTTTGGCAGATGCTGGAAGTCATAAAAGAATTGCATTCCTTCATGCTTCAAAAGTAGTAATTAGTTCATGCCAAGGAAAATACAGAAAGCTTCTTAGTACAGAGTGTATGTCTCTAGCTGCATTGAAAACTTGAGAGATAGCATCTTTATTGCGTAGCCTGTAAAGTAATTTAATTTCATATATTTTTCTAAAGTTTGCTGGACTGAGGTTAACCTCCTGTATTCCAGTTTCTACTGTTAAAATCTATACATTTAAACTGTTACAATAGTGCATGTACATTTCTGTTCTTTTCCAGTAGGGCACACTGTGGTTGCATTTCTAACACAGCACTTTGCAAATACCTTTTCAACACACACGTCTGTACAAGTAGTTTGATATACACATGACGTACAGTCCTAATGCATTTGTAACACAAGCATCAAATATAAATTATTTCAGTATTCTCCAATGACATATAATTATGTTCTGGCAGTATTTCCTTTTGTCACAGTTACCGTCAGTACACATTGTATAGAGCTGGCAGTCTACCATTGTAACATGCTACTCTATAATGCTCTTTAAACTGTGGTGAACATATACAATGTAAAGTTTTTTTTCTGTCTTGTCAAATCTGTCAGTTGTAAATATTGTTCAACTGGAGTAACTGGGCAATTAATTGAACTGTATTAATTACACTGATAACTGACTTATAATTATGGAGCTTTTCTCCCCAGGTCTAAGGCTCTACTGAAAAGGGACTTGGCCCAGTCAGACTATCCTGGTAAACAGATGCAAATAAATAATAGGTCATAGAATGTGATTTAAAGATTAACAATAGCAGGCAAGATCATTTAGTGGAGTATGAGCTGTGACAGTAGAATACAAAGTCAGCTAAAAGAATATGAGGTTGAAAAAAATCATCTTGGGATTTTTATTTATTCTCTGATACCTGAATTAGTCGTATTTATTAATTTTATGGTCACATGGCAGCAGAAGCTTGTCATGGCCTTAGCTCTGAAAATGAGTTTCTGGGTCAGCTGATGGAACCTGAGCTCTAAAATAATAATTCCAAATCTACTAGTTGTGTCTGAGCTGTGGAAAATAAGATTCAAAGTCAACTAATGGGACCTGAGCACTAACAGTAGACTATAAGGCTCAACAAATCAGAAGGAGGTGTATGGAAAGAAGGGCTGCTGTCATATATGTTAAGTACATGAAGAAGGGTTGCTGTCATATATGTTAAGTACATGAAGGAGTGCTGTACTATATGTTAAGTACATTTCAAATGGTTCCTTGGTTCATGTTAATAGAGGTTGCAACAAACTGTGGTAATTATATTTGTCTTACAGAGTCAACATTTACATTAGCAGACCTCTCCTGTCTACTGTACTTTGAATTCCTGCCCATTACCTGACGAAAATTGTGTCCTTTATTTTGCAGTATTCTGAGTTCATATCTTGATATGGCAGAAGCTGTTTAAACCTCTGCACATTATCTCTACTTCGGTCTGTCCATTGATCAAAGCAGAGGCAAGGAGACAGCACTGAAATGACACATGGGGGAGGTTGGTGTTTACCTCAAAGATACAGAGTTTGATTTTGACCTCTGATTATTGACTTAGCTTGTAGTAGTCTACAGACTGATAGCCTAGTATTAACCTATGAACCTAAACAATTAATATTTTTTTAGGCCAGTAATCTCAGAGCTAACAGCTTTCAACCTTTTAGTGCAAGAAATCTGGACAAAGCCATAAATAATGGGGGAACAAAAGCCCAAAAATAGGGACAATTTTTAAATATTGCTTTTACAAAGTTAGGAAGTTGATAGAATAACAGGTTTTGTATTAAAGTGGATTATGGTATGAAGTCTGAATCTCAAATATCTGTCATTATTTTCTGTATTCAGTCCTCAAAGATTTGGCAATGATTTACCAGAAAACCACAATTTTATGAGTAACAGAACAAAAATATGAAGCGAAAATCTGTACAGTTGAGAGTATGCTAAGGATCTAATTCTTAGTGTGTCTGTTGTTGCCTGCCCCTTTTGATAATTTGACAACATAATTCCCCTTCCTCTCCCTATTTATTGGCTGTTGACATAAAGCACGTAAGTATTATTTTGCAAGTCTCTCCCCTTATACTATTCACCAGGCTAAAAGATCTTTGACAAAATTGCTTAATATTAAGTATACTGATACTACCTACATTAATTTTAGCATTAATTTAGTGAGCTTTTAGAATAATTAGTTTACTGGTTCTTGTTGGTGGCAGAAGAAGGTTTCCAGGCTAGTTGTATTGCACTGAAATTTAAATAATCAGAAAGAAGTTCACCCAAACATTATTCTAAAACTGAACTTGAAGCAGTTGTAGTTACTGTCTCCAGAGTAATTTCTGTCGGTATTATGGAGCAGCATTTCTCCACAGCTTCTGTAGCCAGCTTGATTGAGATGGTATCTTGAGACAGTGTAAGAACTGATTCATGCTGTCTGATGATCATCTAGTACTCTAACAGCACAACACACTGTGTGAGAGATATGTGTGTGTGTGTGTGTGTGTGTATACATATATATATATATATATATACACATGTATATGTATATATATATATATATATATATATATATATATATTTATATATATATATATATATATATATATATATATATATATATATATATATATATATATATATATGTATAGAATATAGGTTTACCTTCATGTGTGCGTTTTGCACAAGGGCGAACAACAGTTGTCCGAAAGGACGTTTGCAAAGTTTGCAAATGCTGAACGGAAAAAGGTTTGAATGTGCAATGAGCAAATTCACAGTGACATTCGCTCATTGCAGATTCGGCATTTTGGAGCGGATTGCACTATAGTGGGGATCGGAAAATGGTCCCTTTCCCCACTGTAGTGCAATCTCAGAGTTAGAATATTAAAGTAGGGGGGTGTGGGGGTGCATGGGAGCTTGCCCCCCTGCTTTACACTTTATTACATTTTCTTTTTGACATTTATGTTACAAAATCAGCGAATCTGCTTTTCGATTTGCTGATTTTCGAACATTTAAAACTGTCACGTTTTTGATTTTTGTTGTTGCAATTCACTCATATGAGTAATCGCACCAGTGTGTTTCACTGTTGTAAAGGTAAACCATATATATATATATATATATATATATATATATATATATATAAATACTATCTTTGGAGCCAAAAATCTCAGACACCAAAATCGTCAGCAGTACACTACACTACACATCACACCTCTCCCAAGGCCATCATGATGCACATAATCTGTTATATGACGAGGTTCTAAAGATTAAGTTGCCTAAACCTTAAAGACCTCCAAAACACAGGGCAGGCACAAAGCACATTCAGCGTATTAAGCCTATTTCTTCACATAGCACAAGGAGTCACAAAATCACAGATGCTGAGCCCATAAGGCAGGCATTGACCCAACCAAACATTCTTGTTATAGGTGACTCCATTGTAAGACATACAGATGTGCCTTTTACCAGGCTGAATAAGGAAAGAGTGACAGTTGCTTGCTTGGTGCCAGGATCCATCAGATCACACATGCAATTAAGTCCTTGAATGAGTACCAATATGACAGTCGTAGTTCACGCCGGTGTGAGTGACTTGAGGTGTACCTCCTTGGATTATATGAAGAGAGACATGATGCAGCTCTCAGACTATGTGCCCAAGGCAGGTATGAGCCTAACATTGAGCAGCATTCTGTCTTTTCCAAGGATTATGCCATGATATGAGCAAAAAATAATTGATTTCAGTAATTGGCTTAGTTTTTGGTGTCATTCAGTTGGAGTCCAATATTTGTCATCTTGGCAGAATATGATCGACAGACCATGCTTCTTCACCAGGGATTACCTGCATCTGTCCCCTCTAGAGTTTTGATTACTGGAACACATATTGTCCACCCTCTTAGTGCTTTTTTAGGCAATGCCAGCCTGATAAACCTACCAATATAATGGATCAAGCAAAGGAAAATGTGAAGGTGCTAGGATCCTGAACAAGAAACTCCATTGCCTACAAGCCCCTTCTCACTGTGAAAGACATTGACGTCTGTGAAGTGACTGAGACATGGTTTAAAATAGCAGAGAGTACTCTGGCTTTGGAGGGCTATGATGTCTTCCACACATTTAGACCAGCTGTTGTGCAGAAAGGGAAAAAAAGCTGAAGGTGTATCAGGCTACATTCAGAAGAGTCCCACATCAAGGCTGGTAAAACAGCATGATGCACTAGATCTTCTTCACGTCCAAATAACCACCAGAAAGGTCCTGTACTGTATATTAGCTAACTATAGACTGAGAAACCTACACCACCACTAGTGCACAAGCACAGAGATTCTTGGACTTTGTCAATACAAATGCCCCGGAACAATAAGTCAGAGTGCCCATTAGGGGGGATATCATCTTGGATCTTGTCCTTGCTAGTATGGGAACATCATGCACCATCCCTTTCATATCTTCCTCACTAGTTAGGTCTAACCATAATGCAATCTCCTTCAAAATAAAACTGAAGCCATAGATCCCTTCCACCCAAGGTACCTTTAGAAATTCTTTAAGACAAACTACCTAGTCCTAAGTTATACATTGGCAAGATTCAGATCCCCACAAAACCCAATTAACTTTACTGAATATGTAGAAATCTACACCACCACACTATACCAGTGTGTAAACAGCTGCATAGATACAGCTGTACCCCACAGGAACAAGTGCAGAACAAACCCCAGAAACAAACCCACATGATGGAAGCATAATATCAACAAGCTTTATAATAAAAGGAAAATAATTTTGACCAAAAGTAAAAAGAGTCATTCCTGGAATATTAGACCCTTTGTTACTGAAATAAACAAACAACTCAGGAGGTTATTAAAATCCACCAAAGCCAACTTGAGGCTAAAATAGGTACCCAAGCCAAATACATTCACAAGGCATTTTTTAGTTATGTTCATAATCTCAAAAGCACAAGGCAGCAAGGCACTGAGCTGATTGTGAACAATGTTACCTGTACTAATGCTAAAGATATCACTAATCTGCTGGCTGATAAATTTAGCTCTAACTTTACCCCTCTCTCCCCCCTTTATCTGTCTCTCAAGATATACCTGAAACAGACTCACCTCCAGCTATTACACAAGACCAAGTCCTAAAAGTGTTATCAAAAGCCAAAAATACTGCATTGGTTGATCCTGACAATATCCCTGGATGCATCTTAAATAGCATGAAGCACAATTTAGCCACATCCCTAACAACACTGTTCAATCTCAGCCTCCATACAGGTTTTGTACCAAGCAAATGGAAAACAGCTATAGACATTCCCCTGCATAAGGCAGGACCTTCCACAGACCCAGGCAGTTACAGACGCATAAGTCTGACTAGCCTCATATGGGAAAGCAATGGAAAGACTTCCCATGGAATTACTCAATCAGGGCACAGGGAACCTCCAAACACTGGACCTGTCTAAGTTTGTATTCAGCACGGACAGGTAATGCTTACTCAAGCTGATGGATTTTTTTTGATAAGGTCACCAAATCAATGGATGAAAGCAAAACTGTACATTCTGCATACCTCAATCTGGCCAAAGCTTTTGACGCAACTCCCCACCAGGCATAATAGAAAAGCTTAGTAAACTGGTAATAAATCCCTATGTCACCCACTGGATTGACAATCGTCTCACAGATAGGATGCAGATAATCAAAATGGGAAGTTACCTCCACAAAGAGACCAGCCACCAGTGGAATCCCCCAGGGTTCTGTGCTGGGATGACTTCTGTTTTGCATCTACGTTTCTGAACTAAAAGCCAATACCAAAGGTCTCTGGCTGACTAAGTTTGCAGATAACTGCAAGCTAGGAGTAGTCATTGAATCCCCAAATGACTTAGCTATCCTGAAGGAAGGTTTGTCTGAAATAAGTAACTGGTGTCAAAATCATAGTCTGAAACTAAATGACAAAGAGTATATTATTGTATCCTTTGGGATGTCATATACCCCAGACAACTACCACATTGACAATATGCCCATAAGAGTTGACCCAGTAGTTCAGGATTTGGGAACTTATGTGGACAGTGACCTAACTTTTGACCAACATGCATCTATTGTTATAAGAAGTCCTTCTAGATTGCACAGCTTATAAACAAAGGGATTGTGTCTGTGTCTAGGGATGTCATTGTCCTCCTGTACTCAACCCCCATTAGGACAGTCATTGAATATAATGCCCCCTTTGGCTTGTAGCCATCCAGACACATGCAACAACTGGAATGCCGACATAGATACTTTACTAAAAGGATACAAGGCCTAAACAACATGTCCTGCATGGACCAACTCAAAGCCACGTCACTATACTTGATATCCTACAGATTGCTAAAAGGTGACCTATGTCTAGCATAAAAGGCATCCTCTGAGCTATTACTGATGGATTTACTGCACATCAGCAAGTCAAGTAGCATCAGAAATACTTGGTCTAGGGATCTAAATCTATTCTGCAATATCAAAAGAACGATTTGGAGACACAGATATATTTTTGCAGAGGATACCGCTGCTGTGGAATCAGTTTCCCCATCCACATAAAACAAAGTTCATCCCTGTCCATTTTTAAGCACAACATAGATCTATGCATGGGAAACAGAAAATTTACCACAGGACTGCCCCCAGTAGTACTAATAGACAGATGCAGCTCATTACTGCTTTATCCCATGCATGGGGCCTTTCAAATTATCTATGGTATGATCTCAGTTATCCTCTTTAGGGGTTATACTTAATTATCAACCATGGGATGGGTAAGGCAATCTATAACCAAATGGGATAGGATATTTCAAACACAAAGAGGGAAACTGGCTAAGCTTACAAGGGCAAGGGCAGCTAGATTAGAACTTAACCTATGAACCCATAAAGCACTGAATGATTAATCTGTAATAGCTTGATGGGGGTGCTACTGTGAAACCTTGATCATCAAGATGCCAAGGAACCAAAAATACTAAAAACAAATGCTCCAAAATCCAAAAGGGTGAAACTTCTGACTGCAAGCATTTTTACGGGGGACAATCCAACCTGTATCCCATGAGCATATACATACCAACTCCGTGGTCACACAAACTCAAAGAAGGGAGACCTGACATCTCCTACAACAAAAGAAATGCCACTAGTGTACACTTAGAAATCTCACCAGCAGCGATTTTATTTATTTATTTATTTATTTTACATTTGTTTACCAGGAAAGTCCGACTTGGAATGTAGCCAATTTTCAGCAGAGGCCCGGCGAGAGACGCTACAGATGCATATCTCTGTATCATTTCCTATGATAAACAGTGATCCGTCTTCTGTTCCTTGACATTTTGCACATCAGGCAATTGATTCTTGAACAAGTAGATGTTGTCCATCTGTACATATGTACTACCATGGGGCTAGCAGATGAAATAGTAGAGTAGCGTGATGAAGGATGGCTAAGGGAAACAAAGGAAGCCATAGTGTTTGTATAAAGGCTGAACTTAACTGAAGATGAAAGTGAGCAGGTGTAGGAAAGCCAAATATTGGGGGTATAAAGGAAAGGAAGTAGAAGTTTGTCAGACACGAGGCAGGATAAGTAGCAGAACTAGATGTGAAGAAGGATCAGTACGATCCGAAAGTGCTTATCTGTTGTGATTTTTATTCCTTTGGTTTTATTTTTATTACATTAAAGTCTACTTGACGTTGGTTTCTGCAGCCTCCTGCTTTTCATTTTGTTTTGCAACTCACCTGGACATACCCTGGCTGTATTGACTGTGTTGAGTTTATTTGACATTTGCTTTTTCTTACAACACAGTGCTTCCAGTGGGAGCTCTTCTGTTAATTCTCTGCTTAGTTAAAATAAGTACTTTTGTGCACACTGAAGGGCAGAACTACAGCACTGACTACTACTTTCTCTCCAGTTCTGCTTGTGTTTATTCTTCCAGACATCAGTTGTGGACAGCAGTTTCTGAATGCAACACCACTGCACTCCTGCTTCTCTCCTGAACCCAGTCTCTTTCTTCCAGGCTGCCAGGACAACTGCTGTGGGTATCAGGGCAGGAATCCTGCTGTTTGTGGAGGTTAAGATAGGGACATCTGCATTATCAGGCTTGCATTAACACTATTCCATTCTCTGCAAAGATGAAGGACCACACATTAAGAATTGTAGCTATTAGACGTTAAGCTAAGCGCAGTTAATAAGTAATCATTTGATTTGCCTACTGTTCTTCTCCAAGCAGTGAAGATTTTGAGAGTTCCAAAATGTCATCACCCATGAGTGGAACCGCTGTTTTTATGCATCTGTCTGTTATTCAACTGTCATTAGTGCTGCTAACCCCTGAGTGACTTCAGGTTTTGTTTGTCTCATACCTGTTTTCCATGTAAACATAAGTATGATGTTATGGTCATCCTGCATCAGGGTCCACAGGAATCCTCCCAATGCCAAAGGCTTGGAGGCTGACCATGACTAATTTATGTACACATGTATACCTCCCAAAAATGGAATTTGAAGGCCAACATTCATATGCTTCCTTATGAAATATTTTGTATTGGTAACCTGCATTGTAATTTGTGCTAAAATAATCCATTTTCAAACACAAAATGCAAATGTAGGACTGTGCAGTCCAAAGTCTTTGTGGCAGAGTGTGTTAGATGATGGTGCTTCACATGGAGTAATGATATGAATTCAGACGCCATTTATAACTCGTGCATAGGCACTTAGCTTTGTCATATTAATCTCTGCTCTCAGTCCCTTTTCGTTTCACACTCATCACATAGCTCACTAGTGACATGCCACTGCAGTCTTCTGCTCTTTCTTGATGGTATAACCCCTTGCCTTGGATCATTTTGTAAATATTACAGGACATACTCAGCAGAGTGACAGATAATGGTTACAAGCATGGAAGCTGTGCAGAGTGTAAGATTTATATATAGTGAAGTTACTGCCACCATCAAGAAAAACACAATGAATTTCAAACAGACTTTCATTTACAACTTCATCTCTTAGTTAAAAATAATGACATATGGCCTTAC
The DNA here is from genome assembly GCF_019279795.1 of Protopterus annectens. Classification (NCBI taxonomy): domain Eukaryota; kingdom Metazoa; phylum Chordata; order Ceratodontiformes; family Protopteridae; genus Protopterus; species Protopterus annectens. Next base: position 603,789,701 of record NC_056751.1, read on the forward strand.
ATAAATGAAGATATGAGTTACTCACTCACTGTCTCCTTACAACCAATATTTTGTGGCCATGAGCAGTGGCTTTAAAACTGCTGACCATAACATTTTGCTTGCTAAGCTACAAAAAATTCATTTTGGGAGAAAATGTCATTGTCTGGTTCTATTGCTACCTTGATAGCAGGATCTCCAGCTGTCCAGTAATGGAACACTAAGAACAGATGTCCCCCAAGGTTCTGTTCTGGACCCATTACTATTTTTTTGTTTTTACTCGTTTATAAGATTACTTATGACTTACCTGAACTTAATCTTACCTTCTATGCAGATGATGTTTTATTAAACAGATGTCCCACAATCTTGCTATCCCAACTCCAGTAATCTTTCTTTAATCTTTGTTAGTCAAAAGCAATGTCTTTCAGCTTCTCCTGTTAGGGGTCGCCACAGTGGTTCACCTGTCCACAGATTGATTGGCAGCTGAGTTTTTACATTGTCAAGTTGGAACAAAATATACTCCAACCACAAAAATGTTATGCTTTTTTCCTCACCTCACAAAGCTTCTTGACTTCCTGTCCTTAGTATCTGAAACAGTGACAACCATAGTAATCCTTTTTTAATGGAGTGCAAATACTTAGGTCTAACCCTTGACTCGGCATTAAGCTTTACAACCAAGAATGATGATATCATTAATAAAATCCAACTGTGGTATAGAATATGACATCTAATATCTCCTGCTGCCACACAGCACTGGTCAAGAATTTTCTTCTTCTTAAACTAGTATATTGTCTTCCTGTAATCACTTTATGCTTGTAACACTCAAAGTCTTCAAATAACTGATAGACTTCCCATACACTTCAAACAGAGTACTTCACTGACCCTCTTCATGCAAAACCTTGATGAGTGGATGGGAAACCACAAATTTGTCCCAGCGGTTCCATCTGTGTCCCTCATTGACAGGGGCGACAGGTGCTGACTGAGGTTTCTTTTTTGGGGATAAACTCTTGGCTAAGCTTGTAAGAGCCCCAGGGATATTAGTCTAGTAACCTCCTATGATCCTATGAATAAACCTGTGAAATTTTCCCTACTTGCTGACACCCACGTACACTACTGCAACCTTCGTCATGACCTAAATTGGCTACTCATTACTGAATGGGTCCACTTATCTTCCATGCACCTTACTGTATAAAATTATAAATGTCAGCTGCTACATTCCACTGAAAGAAAACTCCAAATCAGGGGACAGTCTTACTCCCTAAGGAATTTCCAGGGGAGCTTAATATCATCCAACCATCTTGTATTTAAAACACCCATTGGTGAATGAGTTTTTTCACAAACAAACTACCAACTAAAATAAGGCATCAAGATGTTTTTTCCAAGTTTAAGAAGTCACTTTCCCTGCAGTTCTTCAAGGAAGTTGCTTGTAAATGCTCAAGGAGTTTAGGGGTAATGGATAAACTCTGGCTTAAAATTTTAAAAACACCTTAGTCTGTCAGCTGTTTTCCTTTGTCATTTAACTCTGGTCTTATCTTAGTCTCTAGGTCTGTCTCTATAATCTCAGTTTTTCAATCACTTCCATGAGTTTTTTCCAAGGAAATTGAATTTTAAACTTTTAAGAAGCAATTTCATGTAGCCAAACTGTATTGTAACCCAAGTAAACTGATAAAACCTGATATAAACCTGCTACTTTATTCCCTTTATGTTGTATTACATTATAGTACAAGAACTGTGTAAAATTTTACTTTATAAAATCTGTATAATTCTGTATGAACTTTTTAAAGTTCATAACTGAAGTGCAATAACTTAAGTTTACTTGCACTGTTTATTGCCTCTGAGCTTGAGCTGTGGCTGAAAAGGGTGTCTGGACCAGTTCACCTACCTGTTTACCAAATAGTAAACAAATAAATAATAAATAAATAAGTAATCATGTTGTGGTAGACTTAAGCATACTCAGCTATTCATTTGGAAACAGCTGCAACCTTTACAGGCCAAGATACCTACTTAAGGTGATAGTTGATATAACCTTAATGCCTCCTAGTTCACAATACAGTGCTATAACTATTAAATGTCACTAGATATGGTAAAGGGAAACAGTAGTAGTTCCATATTTAACCCTTTAAAAACAAGAAAGCACCAAACGCCAATAAAGTTTACTGTTACCTCTGCGTAGTTGGATGCCCTAGTTATGTGAATATAATAACAGGTAAAACAAACCCACACCTTTTAAATAGCAGAAACTGTTACAAAAATTAATGTCATGAGTGCAGCTGTTACAACTAATTAGTGTAACAATAGCTGAACAAACACAAGTAATAAAAACAAAGAAGCTCTTGAAGGTGTAACACCAGGGGCACTGGTAGAGGGTGGAATGTTAAGGCATGTCCAAAAATTGCAATGATATTCAATTTGCTTTTTAATTATGATGGAAGGACCTTTTCCTTCAGTAATATAGTAAAATAACAGGAGGCAGAGAGAGGGGGAGAGAGAGAGATAATATATAGATGACTTAAAACCATGGTGCAAAAATTAGGAGTGGTGATAGTATGTCCATCTTGAGGGCTAAATGAGTTTCATTTGTGCTTGTTTTGTTATGTGAATCCTACCCGATGTTGAAAAGTGTATGATTTTGTACTTAATATAGCTATCTGTATTCTGCCGAATAAATATATGCATTGTTTGTTGATGATACATATATCCTTTGGGATGCGTATATAGGAAAAGAAGGGCTATAAAAGAAACACATATAGCTCACCCAGTAATCTATTACTCTTCACTGTTATTTTAATAGCATAGCTTGGGATATGGCATGTGCAGTAAATTAGAGAAGAAATAGTGGACAATCTCTAGAAAAATAAAAGAAAAATGTAAAGAATAAGCTTTATGTGATGTGGAGAGCATGCCTCTACGCTCTTCAACATAGGGGGCTTCAATCCCTTGATTAATATAATCTATTCTAAGGTTGCTCAACCTTGGGGTAAGTATCATGTTTCACAGAAACATTCCATCACTTAATTGCAACTCAGTTAAGTGTAGCATTGCAGTCTGGTATATACTCGTGTGTAAACAGTCTGATATAGCAATCAATATGTGTATAAATTGACATTTTGAAGGAAAACATTTTTTTCAAACATCTTTTTAGTTTGAAATATTAAATCTACTGAGTCTAAAAGTAATCTTCCAAACCAAACCACATGCTAATAGTAGTACATACACAGTAAACATAGCGAATGCTGACCTTGTTAGCAGGATCAGAGCTCGGATACCATAGAACATGCACTCAGATATCATAGAACATGCACAGACAGCATAGCTAACATTGACCTTGTTAAGGGGATCAGAGCTCAGATGCCATAGCACATGCACGGTAAACATTGCTAACCCTGACCATGTTAACAGGATCAGAGCTCAGATGCCATAGCACATCCACAATAAACATAGCCAATCCTGACTTTGTTAGCAGGATTGGAGCCCAGATGCCGATGTTTAAGCACATATCCCACTGCCAGACCTTAGGCTTTATGATTATATACCAGCCTGCTCTCATTCTGAGGGGAGGCATTTTTTTTTTTTTTTACGTTTATAGGAATCAGATAATTAAAAACTAGCAATTATCTGGCATGCTGCAAACACTGACAACCAGCCTGTACTATAGACCACTCAAATTATGCTCAGGGACACTTAGTCCTTTTCCTAGGACAACACTATATATATTTTAATATCAGACCTGTAAATGTTTTTCTAGTCTTTGTCCTTTGTGCTATAGCAGTCTCCCATTACATTTTCTGACCTCAGCCTCTTTTGTTTTTTGAATGATACATCATAGGTTCTAGTCCTGCCTAGTGTCATGAAGTATTTTTTCAAATCTTGAGTCTGACTATTCATCAGATTTATATCATAAGCCTCTTGCCTGACCAAATTATTTTATACTTTTTGAGATATTTAAGATCTTCGATAATATTTTGTTTCGCTTCCCTAGAATGTCTACATTTTGAGGTTTGTAAGCCTGTCTTTTGTGGATCTTTCACTGTCCTTCTTGAACCTTATTATTGCCGAATGTGACAAGTTACTAGTCATTCATACATACATACATACATATGCCGTCTTCTGGATTCTGTTTGCTTAACTTTGCATTGTTTATTTTCTGTTGTACTGCTTTTTACCATAGTCATCCTGATATCCCACTGGAACTCCCATTTCTTTTGGCATTCAGTCAAAGTCCGTTCACCAGCTGTGATTACTTCCAGCTCTTTTTTTAGTTGATGATTACGAGAAGCACTTCCATTCATTTCAAATTCTTCAGTGAGTTACAGAAATTTCAACTGGCACATTCTCTGGACTCAAAACTTTTATTTCCTGTTGTAATATACATCACTAGTTGTACTATTTGTCAAAGTCAGTACATTTGCATGTTTTTAAGTTATTGCTGTCTAACTCCACCTTCTTTTTTGTACATTAGCGAGGTTTTGGGCACTTTTCATAGGTTCATAGGTTCATACTAGGCTATCTGCCCTAGGGCATTTATAAGCCTAGCCAGAATGTGTTTGGCTTTCGCCACCCATTTTAAATTTATTTTGCTATGCCCTTTTTCGAGGTTAGTATACTGTGCCTCTGTCTAACAGTGACACAGAAGTGATACCCGGGGTAAACCTACGATCTCCCATCCACTCATCAAGATTCCTCTTGAAGAGAGTCAATGAGGGACTCTGTCTAACCTGGACTAGAATTTTATTCCAGTGTGAAAGGAGCCTCTGGGTTATGAATCTGTCCCTCCAGCATGTCCTATTTATTTCAGTGCTGAGGTTCAAGTCTCTCGAGCGTAGCTCGATGGGATTTGGATTTTCTGAGGTGCAGCATGTCCATTAATTCTGGGTTGGACATGGCTTTATACGTCAGGCACAGATCGCCTCTGAACAGGCGGTATGCCACTGAGTAGAGCTGGAGTTTCTTTAACCGGGCAGCATATGGCATCTGTTTGAGCCCTTTGATCCTCTTGGTGAGGTCCTTTTGGGGTCTTTCCAGTTGCTGCAGGTGTCTGGTAAGGTACATCCCAAAAGGGGCATTGTACTCAATTATGGGCCTGATGAGGTATGAGTAAAGAGGCACGATGACCTCCCCTGATCTAGATGTGAATCCCTTCATGATTAGGTGGGCTATATAAAATGTTTTTCTAACCACTTTGGCCACGTGGTTGTCAAATGAGAGATTGTTATTAACTTGGGTCCCCAGGTCCCTAATTACTTCTTCTGTACTTAATGGATTACCACCTATGTGGTAATTTGTGGGCACTTTGTTTTTGCCAGAGGGGATGACTATACACTTTTTGGCATTTAGCTTGAGGACATGGCTCTGGCACCAGTTGTCTGTTTCTATGAGGCCCTTTTGGAGGATGCTTGTGTCGGCTGGAGAGTCGATTATGGTGCCCAGTTTGCAGTCATCTGCGAACTTGGTCAGCCACAGTCCTTCCATGTTGGCCTGTACCTCCGAGAAATATATACCGAACAAGAGAGGTCCCAGGACTGAGCCTTGTGGGACACCAATTGTAACTGGTTTGGAGTCTGACATGGCTCCAGCAATTCTAACCATGTGGGTTCTGTCCTTGTGCCAGTTTGCAATCCATCTAGTGACATAGGGGTTTATATTTAAGCTGGTGAGCTTATCTATAATGCCCGAGTGGGGTATTGTATCGAAGGCTTTTGCGAGGTCCAGGTAGGCTGTGTGGACCACCTTCCCTTGTCAATGGCCTTGGTGACTGTTTCAAAGAAATCAACCAGGTTTAAGAGGCAGGATCTGCCCTTAACAAAGCCGAACTGGGTAGGATCCAGTGTCTGTAGGTCCCCAATATCTTTATTTATGAGGTCCATGATGATCCTTTCCATAGCTTTGCAGACCAAGCTAGTCAGGCTTATGGGGTGATAGTTTCCAGGATCCGTTGAGGCACCACCTTTATGGAGAGGGACCACTGTTGCTGTACGCCACTCTTTGGGCACATATCCTGTAGTAAGGCTGAGATTGAACAGTAGTTTTATGTTTGGGTTTAGCTCTTCTTGGAGTTCATGTAGGACGCAGCCCGGGACACCATCTGGTCCCATTGATGCTGTGTTTTTTGATTTGGAGAGGGCGGCTCTTACCTAAGCATCTGAGATGTCAGGGGGGCAGCACTCTGCTGGGATAGATATTTGCCCTTTGGTGGGGGGGGGGGAGAAGTTTGCACTGAACCTGTCAGCTAGGATGTTGGCAATGTCTGTGGGTTCGGTGTATTTTTTGTCATTTTGGGCTAATTCTGAGCATATCTGGGAATTACCACCCAGGTTCCTAACATAACTAAAGAAAGCCTTGTGATTATCCTTATTTTCCTGTGCAATTTTTCTCTCGAAGCTGGCCTTAGACAATTTTATGAGTGCCCGTAGTTTTTTGCTAATACTGATCAGTGATGCCTTCCCTTTTTGGGATTTTGCTCTATCATTTAGTAGCTTCCTCCTTCTATTGTATAGTTTGTTTATGGCTGGGGTCCACCAGACAGGACGTCTGCCTTTGGAGGATTGGGTCTTGGTTTTATTTGGGATTGCATGATCCATGCATTCCTGCCGGTGTTCATAGAATGCGTTTATAAAGGATTCTGCGGTCTGGACCGTATTTTCCACAGGCCCAGGAGCTTTGAAAGATTCCACCTCAGTTTTGAGGAGTGTGAAATTTGCTTTAGAGAAGTTTTTCACTGTGGTTTTCTGGGCAGGGGGTGGGGTCGGGATGTGAATATCCAGTGAGATTAGTTTATGGTCTGATCTTACCAGTGAGGGTAACACTTCTGGTCTGGAGCATAGAGTCCCCATGTTGGTGATGATCAGGTCCAGTATGTTTTCCCCTCTTGTGGGAGTGGTAACAAGTTGTTCCATAGCATTTGAGTTTATAAATTCTAGGAACCTTTGGGCTAGGGTGTTGGAGCTAGAGTAATGCTCCCAGTCTATGTTTGGGTAGTTGAAGTCACCCAATATAATGGTGTTTGGAGAGACCTTCATATTTTCCAGTGTTCTCAGGAAGGCCGAGTGGGGTTTCTGGGTTTGGGAGGGTGGTCTGTAGCAGGCTATAAACTGGAAGGCAGTTTTACCCACTGTTAGTTGCACATGGATAGTCTCTGATGCTTCGTGCTTTGCCACCAACCTGGAGGTGTGGGTATCTTTGATAAATATCGATATTCCCCCTCCTTTTGTGGTTCAGTCCAAGTTTTGGGGCCGAAAAGCATGGTATGAGGTATAACCTGGTAGTGCTGGGGTGCTCTCGGGAGCCCTGAACCAGGTTTCTGTTACTGCACAGATATCGATGTTCTCCATGCTAAGGAGAGTTTCGAGTGCATGCATCTTGAGGTTTAGACTTCTGGCGTTGAGTAGCATTACTCTTAGTTTCTTATCCCTTGTGATACCTATGGAGGTGGGTTTGTCTTTTGAGCCTTGCCTAAAAGGCACTATGGGGGTAGCAAGAGCCTTTGCCAATATCTGAAAGCCCAGGGGTGACAGGTGCAAGCCGTCCCTAGCGAAGCATCGTGGCTTGTCGAGCATATCATCCCAAGCTAACAGGCATTGGATCCCCTTTGAATGACACCAGTACTTAAGCCAATTGTTGAAATTGATCATCTTGTCTTCATATTGTGGCATCATTCTTGGTGAGGGTAAGATGCTATTCAAGGTCAGGGTCATACCGGCCTGGGCTACATGCTCAGAGAGCTCCTCTATGTCTCTTTTCATGTAGTCCAGGGAGGTACGTCTCAGGTCATTCACACCAGCATGGACAATGACCGAGTCATATTTGTACTTGCCTTGGAGTGACCTGAGTGCTTGTGTTATGTGGCGGATCCTAGCGCCTGACAGGCTGCTCACCGTGACCCTCTCCTTTTTCAGCCTGGTGAGCGGGACGTCAGTGTGCCTGATGATAGAGTCACCTATTACAAGTGTATCAGGTGTGTTGTTTAGTCTTAAGGGCTGTGACTGTTCCGCACACTGGCTTTGTGAGATATGTGTTGAACGTGTTTTGTTTTGGGGTAATGGTTGCTTGGGTGTCTGCTTTGGAGGTCTCTGCTGCTTAGGCAGATCTTTATTTAGAGCCTCTGAGTATGTTTTTGTGTGATTATGTGTTTGGTTTGCTGTCGTGGTAGGTCTATGTGAGACTGGAATTGTAGTGAGTGTGTTTTCCTTATCCTCCTGACTGGTTATGCCAGTACTGAGTTGAGAGAGCTTAGCCTCCAGTTTGGTTATATGGTTGCATCTCTCACATGTGTTGGAATTTGTTGGGAAGAGGAGATGGTTGTCTGTGTACATGAGGCAGTTGTAACATTGCCTCAAGATTCCCAGATTCACCAGCTGGACCGGAGAGGAGATTGACAACTGACCTTTGGACGTGCTAGAATAATATTGGGAATTCCTTTATAATTAAAAACAAGGGCCAGTGGGGAGTGAGGGTGTAGTGCTTTTAATTTTTAGTGCTGACTTATATAATTGCTTTAGTGAGCAAGTGCCAGGTAACTTAAGTGCAATGTGTTACAGGTAACTTAAATGCAAAAATGACAAACAGTAACTTTCTTTCAAGTGAAACAAGGAAATAAGTACAGTAAGCAATGCAGATATCACTAGTGATCCACAGAAGCACTGAGAAGCCGCTATTAGGTGGAATTAGCTGCCCAGGAAATAACAAGCAAACAAACAACAAGCATATAAACAAAGCTAGATTCAGCAGGCCTGGATCTAGTCTATGCTACAGCAAACAAGGTGTACCAATTTCAGTAAGATACAGTTCAAATATTCAGGCACTATAAACCTTTAACCAGAAATTCCCAGCTCAGAAGGGCAGAGTCCAGCCTCTTCTCCCACAAGAGTGCAGACCACGAACCTTCTTAATGTAAAATAACTGGCCTGAAGCACAAGTGCTTAAACCAGAACTAATACACTTTAAGAATAACAGACACTGGGCTCTCAATCAGCAGTTCCCAACTTAGAAGGATGAAAGCTAGCTGTCCTGCCACCACAGTGTATGCCACAAACCTTCCTAATGTAAAACAACTGGTCTGAAGCCCAAGTGCTTAATCCAAAAGACTTAGAATGATAGCTACACTTTTTATCAAGTTACTACCAAGCAGTAATAAATACAATTGAATACTTTAGAGAATGCCTGGATTAGAGCTCAAGTTACACAAACAAAGCTAGATCCAGCAGGCCCGAATCCAGTCTATGCCACAGCAAACAAGGCGCACCAACTTCAGTAAGAAGCAGTTCAGATATGCATGCACTATAAGCCTTTAACCAGAAATTCCCAGCTCAGAAGGGCAGAGTCCAGCCTCTCCTCCCACAAGAGTGCAGACCACGAACCCTCTTAATGTAAAATAACTGGCCTGAAAGCCCAAATGCTTAAACCAGAATTAATACACTTTTAGAATAACAGACACTGAGCCCTCAATCAGCATTTCCCAACCTAGAAGGATGTAAGCTACCTGTTCTGCCACTACAGTGCAGACCACAAACCCTCTCAGTGCAAAACAACTGGTCCAAAGCCCAAGTGTTTAAACCAAAAGGCTTAGAATGAGTTACACCAAGCAGTAATAAATACAATTGAGTACTTTTAAGATGATGCAAAAGTAAAATAAAGTAGGTAGAAACACAAGTACAGTAAAAGGAGATGAAAATTTTTTTTTTTCTGAACAAGTGCTGAGATCAAAGAAACAGATTTGAGTGCTGAAACTAGAAAACTGGCTAGTTATAAGAAAAAAAAACTAAGCTAGAAGGCTTCCCTCCAACACAGAAGGGCTTGGGGGCTCAGAAGCCTACAAATAGTCTATACCACTTAACAGGAAAGGCAGGAAACAAGCTTAATTTTTTTTTTCTGTTTCCCAGATGCTCTCTTTGTACACAGTAGGAGTGCCTGAAATCAGAATATGATCTCACTGCACTCAATTGAGTGAGCAAATGAGATGGGCCCAGAAGGAGTATCCAAACACAAATTTGCAAGAGGGGCGGGCAGTTTCAAGGCCACTAAGATTAACACCAAAACCAAAAGAAAAACAGGGAGGGTGGGTGAGAAGAACTGAAGAGCAGAGTCAAAGCTTCCAGTTCAGTTAATATTCCAGCAATACAGTTAAAAACAATTTAAATACTGTATTTTTTTAAGATATATTTGGGACTCTGACAAGCTGTTGATTCATTTGTGACTGTCTCACACAGCTGCAATCACCAAAGAGTAACATCTCCTGCATGTGAACAACATTTAAAGATATTAGAAAAAGAAAAGTTTTCAGAGGGACAGGCCCTCTGCATCCCTTGCCTTGGGGGTTGCACTATCATACCCCAGCTATTTATATACCCAAATTTGAGGTCACATCATCATGCGGAGGAGGAAATTCATTTTACACAAGCAGTCTAGTCTTCTAGGGGAAACCCCCAACAATAACAATAACAATATAACATTACTAATAATTGCACAAATGAGTGTTGATCACCAGTGTTTCGCATGCAAGCCTGGCTCAGTATCTTACTGTCCATTAATTTAAACTTCTAGTGTTATGTCTGGAAGGAAGTATTATTTATTTATTTATTATTTATTTATTTTACATTTGTTTTCCAGGAAAGTCTGACTGGGCATGGATTCCATTTTCAGCAGAGGCCCAGGAAGAAAAGTTCCACAAAGATTAGTACAGCAAATACAGTAAATACAATATACATGTTATTAAAGTACAGCACAGAGTCAAAAAAGTTAATAAGGTACAGTTTCAAGGCCAAGAAAGGAGCAAAAGGAAAATATACTGTAAGGAGCGCAGTGTATTACAATAAACAATACAGTTGAAAGGACATTTTTGTTCAGTCATTTGGTTACATTCATCAGTGGCTAGTACAGTAAACACACATTGATTAAGAGTATAGAAAGGAGTTGTTGCAAGCTTTTAGTGAAGGTTTTATTAAAGGTTATTAACTGCTAAGCTTTTGAATACTTTTGCTATTATTTACTTCATCAGTAATGTTCTTAAAACTTGTCCAGTTTATTGTTGTAACTATCAAGAGATAAGCACAAAAACGTGTAACTCCTGATACTGGACCATTTTATAATTAAAGTAAAAATAAATCAGAAATGTATGCAAATGTCTGAAAACTTCATAAGTCTGTGAATTTATTTATTTTATTTTACATTTATTGACTGGGAGAGTCCAACTGGATTACAAGTCCATTTTCAGTGGAGGCCCGGGGAGAAAAGCTCCAAGAGAACAATTTTTTAAAAAACATAGTTTTAAGGACAGACTTTTAACATACAATTTCCATAGAAGAGACTTTGGCATATATATTAACTAACAGATAGAATACATTTGTTCTCTACAATATAATATTAAATTGTACAAGATATTCCTAGGTTTAAGATTTCTGTGATAGATTTACTATCAGAATAAAAGCAGAGAGACGTAGAATAAGGCTCCGAGAGAGCAGATGATGCTCACTATAGTTGAGAAGGATAACAAATTGATTTACTATATGTCTTCGTCTGGTTTTAGTTGAGAAGGATAACAAATTGGTCTACAATATGTCTTCTCCTGGTTTTAGTTGCTTATGGAAAGCTTAACAATGATGGTGTAGTTTTCCCTAACTCGTGGAGAGATGGGATGAGCAGTAGATTAACAGTCCTAAGTGGGTACAGTACTATGATTGGTTGGCTTAGCAGAGTTACTTAAGTTAGGTGAAGTGTTCTAATGAGACATTAGCCAGGGGGGATACAGGAGCACAGTCAATTATTCAAAAAGTGAGTTTTAACAAGTTTCTTGAACTGTGATGGGGATTTGTTGTCAGTTATGTGGGCAGGAAGGGAGTTCCAGGTCTTTGCTGTACAGTGGCTGTAGACAGACTTACCAGCTTCATTGTTATATTTGGTTACTTTGAGGAGGTTTTGTGTGCTAGACCTCAAGGGCCTGGCGGTTGTATAGGGTTGCAAAATATTTTGTAGGGTTGGGGTGTTTTCAGAGTTATGTATTACTTTGTGGGCTAGTGATAGTTGATTGAGTTGAAGTAGTAGTGGTAGTTCTAGCCAATTGAATTTTTTTAGGCATTCACAGTGATGTGGTCTGATGGGAGAGGTTGTAGCGAATTTGGCTATGTTATTATAACAACTATCAAGTTTGTTTAGGTCAGATTTGCGGAGATTTGTAAGCACGGGGGAGGCATAAAGTAGGGTGGATAGTAGGTGAGTCCTCGCTGTTGTAGTTTTGGAGTGGTCAGTGCGATACAGTAGGCTAAGTTTTTTATGTACTTTTTTATGGCTATAGAAATATGTAGGCCAACTCTAAGGTGATTATCTATTTCAACCCCTAAGAGTTTAGTATGATTTGTGGGGGTGATTGTAGTCTTGTTAAAGGAGGAGATGAAGAAAGAGTCAGTGGGAGGTGTGGCTGTGTGGGAGCTAAAGAGTACTAGCTTTGTTTTACTTGGGTTCAGAATGAGCCTTTGGTTTGTAATCCAAGTTTCTGCTAGGGAAAAGTATTCTTGTGTTAGGGAGTGAAGGATATCAATTGATTTGGCTGCACATATTATGGTGGTATCATCTGCATATTGCACTATTGAGGCTTTAGGAATACTGTTTTGGAGCTGATTGGTGAAGAGGGTAAAAAGAAGTGGCCCCAGGATGGAGCCTTGGGGTACTCCTAGGGAGACTGGTAGGGAGGGGGAGAGTTGGTTTTGTCACATAACAGCTTGTTTCCTTCTCTCTAGATAGTTTTTGAACCAGGAAATGACAGGGGAGGTAAGGTTCAGAGTTGCTAGTGAAAGAAGGAATTTATTGTGGTTGACCATATCAAATGCTTTTGACAAGTCAAGGAAGGTGGCAGATATAAGGAGTCCATTGTTTCTGTGAGTATTGACAATGTTGGTGAATTCTGTTATGGAAGGGTCTAAAGCCATGTTGTTGTGTTGTTATTAGATTATTTTCTAGGAGATATTTCATTAGTTGCTTGTGTATTACCCTCTCTAAAATTTTAGATAAAGGGGGTAGTATGGCTATAGGGCGGTAGTTATTGAGTTCCAGGGAGGTTCCCCCTTTATGTAGAGGGATGATATGTAATATTTTCCATAGCTTGGGTACTATACACTCAGAGATGGATCTGTTAATTAGGATGGAGACAGGATATGATTTGGCTTCTGCAGCTAGGTGGAGGTATTCAGCGGGTAATTTATCTGCGGCTAGAAACGTTAGTTTGAGCTTGCGGAGTAGTTTTTCAATGGATTTGGTTGGTTCTGGGTGAAAGCTGAACTTGGGGCAATTGTTAGTTGGGGGTGGAGGGGTGGATTTACAAGGATTGGGATGTTGTCATCGGGTTGGTTGTTTGCAAGGGTCTGGATGGTTACTGTAAAGTATTTATTAAATTGTGTGGGGATGTCTTCTTAGTTGTTATCTATTTTTGGGGTTGGGGTAGTTGTTTTACCTGGTTGTAGAATAGAGTTAATTGGTGCCCAAAATTTTTGTGGGTTGTTCCTGTTCTTATCCTGTAACTTTTGGTAGTAAGATGTTTTGTCTGTTTTGGTGAGTTTTTTGGCTTTGTTACATAGTTCAACGTATATTTGTTTGTTCAATTGGGATTTACTGTTGAGGTAGTTTGTCCAGGCCTTGTTTCTTTTTTTGAGGAGAGATTTTGTGTCTCCGGTTAACCAGGGGGCATATTTAGTTTTAATTCTTGTTGTTCTGGAGGGGGGGTGATGGTTAAGGGTGTTTAAGAAGGTAGTATTGAAATATAGTACAGCTTCATCAAGAGGTAGGTTTTTTAGGTCGTTTATAAAGTTGGAGCGGTTAAAGTGTTTTTTTTTCTAATTATGCACGTAGATATTTGGGTCAGTTGTGGTGATTTTGATCTGAGTAAGAATGTGGCTTGGTGGTCACTCGGGGTGTCTGGTAGACACCCTTCTAGGAATATCAGTGATGGGTGGGATACGAGTATCCAATCTAGAGTGGATTGGTGTTTGATTCTCTTGTCTGTTCTTGTGGGGGAAGTGATGAGTTGGGTTAGGCCATGTAGGTTAATATGGGAGAGTGGGTTATGACTGGAACAGTTTTGCCAGTCCGTATTAAGGTCTCCTAATACTATGCTTTCCTGGGGGAGGGAGTTAGATATCCATTCTAGGAGTTTTTCTGTAATGGGGATATTGTTGCCTGGGGTCTATATTATATCATCAAATGCTTAAAAAAGCGAACGCTGATTGATCAACCTAATTTAAGCGAAAGCTTACAATCTCGAACTGTCAGATCAGCGATTTTTTTCCCAGGGAAAAAATCGCTGATCCAAAACACATACACACAACACAAGCACACCAAACAAACAGAAATCCACACACATACACCTACAATCTGATACCTAACCCTACACTAAACTATGCACACACCACTAACTACCCGCTTACCTTAACCCAAACCCTAACCCTAAGGTCTGTCACTATTGCACAATCACCTCACTCGCTCCCTAACCCTAACTCACTTAAATCCACCCTAACCCTCATGTCCACTCAATCGCACACACACCTAACCCGAGCCCATCCCAGAACAGGAGACAATGAAGACAAAGAGCAATATAAAGGTAATATTATCTAAGTAAAACTGAAACAATAGCAGCATATCTGTGAATAGACTGAATTATTGCAGTTTGTATATTGCACTCTACAGTCATTCAGTGTGTAGATGAGCTGCCTTAGTATTGCACTTAGTTATTGCACATCCATAAAATAAACCCCTTGATACCATTTTACCATCGATACCCTTTGCACCATTAACCATCCACAGCTGCTTCACTGACAGTTGGGCCACAGCAAACAATTGAGCTAGTCTATCTACCTGAGAGAGATTGAACTCCACCTCCCAGTGTGGCATTCCCCACCCTGTCACCTGCCACAGGATCAGGTACTGTCTGTAGTTGATGCACCTGCGGCTCCTTGGCTTCACAACATGCAGGAAAGTGACACAATGAGAAGGATAACATTACAGACCATAGTCTACAAGTAGACCAGGTAATAAAGGACAACTGTTGTGACACAGGATAGAGTTGTTATAATGGTCAACATTTCTGCAAGTCTTGTGCTGCAAATCTTGTCTGCCTCCTGCAGTAGCCAGTATAACTAGCCTCTTGCTGTACCCATGCTGAAAGATAAAAGGGGACAGAGCAGATGTCTCGCACATCACTGCAAAACTGCACTGCCACATGAACATTTATAGGAGCAGAGGTCTGAAACTGTGCCTACACCTAGACAACTAATCTACAGCTCCACGTGGATGGACATGATAGTAGATTCATGGAATTGTACCCACTGTTATACAGCTAAGCTACAGTCCCACATGTATGGACATGATAGCAGATTCATGGAAATGTACCACTGGTATACAATTAAGCTACAGTCCCACATGTATGGACATGATTAGCAGATTCATGGAAATGTACCCACTGCTGTACAGCTAAGCTACAGCCCCACATGTATGTGCATGATAAGTGAATCCTGACAGGTTTTCCACAACTACACAACTTAACACCTATGCAATTTATCACAATAAGCAGCATTTCCAAGGCAGACAGACAGGCAACAAGCACAGGAAATAGTCTTTATTAGGAGCACAGCTGTGACTGACAGAAGAAAAGGGTTACAAGTGCACTTTTGAAAAACAGTTGCTACCGCTGCACTGCATATACTTACTATACCATTTTGGCCTTTTCTGCCTTACATCTGTTTTCCACTGCTGGAAATTTGCAGGTTGGAGGTGCTGCCCAGTGCCTGCATTTCTCACTGGTCCTTTAAATGTCAGTACCCTTAGTAAGCAGCTCATTAAGGTCATACCAGGAACCCACCTTGCAAAATGGACCCTTATAGGGTCTCAACAGCCACATTTACCATACTGTCTTTCGGCTTTTCCCTGTTAGGGGTCGCCACAGCGGAACTCTGGTCCGCTAATGACTGGCAGTAGATTTTTACATGCTGGCTTGCCGGGCCTAACGCACAACCTTCAACGAAAGAATGCTCATTCACGCATGTCGACACACAGAAGACGCTCTAACTGAGAATCGAACGTGCAACGTCTAACTGTGAGGCGACAACGCTACCGCAGCACCACCACCGCAGTACAACAGCCACTTTTACCATAAGCGCCTTAAAATTCAAAAGCTGCAGTTGGACACTGTTTTTTTTATTGAATGTAGTAAAGAAAACTGAATACCTAAGGGTTTATGCATTTGACATTACCCAGCTGGGCTGGTCAGAGATTCACCACTTCATTAAGATTTGCTGAAACTGTTTGACCAATGGGTTGTGAATATATGCAGTTACTTATAAAACATAACCTTCTCATTGAAGAGCTGACGGCTGAATTACAGACCCTGGATAACCTTATTACTGATGGTTTAACTTTCCAACAATTTAAATTTGACTATGTTCGTATTTTTAAAAGTATTGAAGCCCAACTTCTCACCACTAAGAAGAGGAAAATAAATAAGTTAGAGAGGGACAGATTGGCCTACTTGCACCACACTGCCTACCATCCTCCCTCTTTGTCACAAGTTTGGGTGAACAGACAATGGTTACAAAGTGGACACTCATCAGGAAATTACAGATGGAGCTTTGTCTAATGATCCAACTGTATCTCATTTTGAACAGCACTACCATTAAACGGCAG
This sequence comes from Protopterus annectens, assembly GCF_019279795.1. Classification (NCBI taxonomy): domain Eukaryota; kingdom Metazoa; phylum Chordata; order Ceratodontiformes; family Protopteridae; genus Protopterus; species Protopterus annectens. The sequence continues at coordinate 603,806,333 of NC_056751.1, forward strand.
TGACCCTTTAGGTGTTCCTCAGCCTTGCCTCTTGGAATGTATAAAGGCAAAACAATTTCGCCACCAACAACATTACTACATACAACAGAATCAACCACAGAAGGGTCAAACATACTGGCACAGCTCGAGACATGAGGGCCTCCACCACAAGAAAATTCACTTGCTGAGCTTTCTAATAATGGTACAGTTAAAATTGTTACAAACAGTAAGGGTGATTTTAAAGTTTATAATTACTCTTCTGTTCCAACTGACACCACTTGTGCTGATTTATTTGAACGTGGCATGATGTTTGTACCTAGTGTACATGCAAATCTCCCTTTGCTTTTAATGGACTTTAAATAGTACATCAGAAAAATGAATTTTAACTTATTTGATCGAGTAGCTGTTCCATTGGACCCGCTTAGGATATCCAGCACTTTTAATCCTCCTATTCATCCAACAATTGCATGTTTTGCACAAATTTGTGAATTAGATTTTCATGATGCACTTAAACCAAGAACGGGAAATAGTCAAACAGAAAAGTTGCTTCCATGTGGAAAACCATTATTGAATGATTTAAGTGACTATGAAATAAGACTTATGAAACCAGACAAGGGGGACGGCCCTGTCATTATGTACAAAGCCGACTATGTGACTGGAATGCATAATTTACTTGGTGGAGACTCTTAAATCATTGTGTCACTTAATGAACTTAATGTTGCTTACAAGAGAGTCAAGGACACGTTGAACGACCTTTTTATAGAAAAGAGTATTGACATGCATGAGCTCAATCTTTTGACTGTTACTTCCCCCACTATTATTCCTACTATCCTTGGCATTCCAAAGATTCATAAGAACATTCAGGAACCTCCGATGAGACCTATTGTTGATGCTAGGGATCAATCACCCACCCTAGTGCTAAACGTTTAGATGAAAAAATTGAAGTATTTATTAAAAACATCTGTAGAGACTCTTGGGACTTCCTTAGTAGAATTAATTCTCTTGAATACAATGACAACTGTATTTTTGTTACAATAGATGTTAAAGATCTTTATACTATTATTACACATGACACTGGCAAAAAAATGGTTTGCAGAATATTTATCTGAACATGACATACCTCAGGTTAAGGTTAAAACCTGTGAGACACTGCTTGAAAATGTGTTAAAGAACAACTATTTCATCTTTCATCTTTGAATATGAATAATTTTTGCAAAGCACAGGGGTGGCTATGGGTTCGGCTTATGGGGGACTGTTTGCTAATATTGTGATGACAAAAGTGGAAGAAGTGTTTCTTTTTAAGTCTGAGTTTATGCACTTTTGTACTTTAAACACTCATTACCTGACTTTTTGTTTTGTTTGAAGGGGGTAACATGGCAGATTTTCTTGAAATTCTTTAACTAAATCAACCAATCTATAAACTCTCTGATGTTTACTTTTGAAATAAATTGCACCAGTATTGCTTACTTAGACATTCTACTGATTAAAGACACTGAAAATTGTCAATATGAGTTCCAAATTTACCATAAGCCCATTGCACTTTTCCAGCTCTCAGTCCCACCACCAAAAACATGCTGTTGTAAAGGGACAGCTCATTAGACCTGCATGTATGGTGTCCAGATATGAAGATTTTTTTTGGATGACTGCAAGCTCATTAAAAGCATATTTGTTGCTAGGGATTACCTGACTAGTTTTGTCAACCATTTGATGTATGAAGTTATAAACAAATGTGAAAAAAACTTTTATGTTCCCATTTTAAGACACTCTATAACAGTCCACTTGACCAAGAAACGCCCTTTTTGAACCCACTGGTTTCTGAAACTAATGGGAGCAGTAACACTAACCATTTGTCCATACTTCCTACTGATACTAACTCTGACTCTACTCAAAATTTAATTGTGCACTGATTATACCATATAACACTGACAGTGTTATTATTAAGAAAACACTGGATAAAAATTTGGGCATTCTGAGACAGGACAGGAATATTTTGAAAAAGATGGTTGACAAACCCTGTATTGTGTATAAATGTGGTAGCAACTTTGTTGTTGAACATTTTGGAACTAAAGCCAATGTCACTGTAAATGTTATAAAATGACAAAATTTGGCTGTTGTTCTATCTGTAAGTATATACTAGCTTGTACACACTTTAAGATTAATGATCATCAGTTTTCCATGCAAGGTCAGTTTAACTGTTGTACTAAAGCTGTGGTCTGTGTTGCCTTGTGTCAAAACTGTCCAGCCTACTATATAGGCAAGACAGAATGTAGATTGAAAGATAGTATCTATGAGCATATTAATGACATTAGAAACAAAAAAGAGACAAATGCACTAGTTAAACATGATGATTAGACACCTGGTCACTTTTGTAAATTTGTTATCATTGAAAAAGTTATACTGGGTGAATGTAGGGGACCATGGCAGCTACTTTTAGAGAAATGTGAGCTGTTCTGGTAACTGAAACTTAATGCAGGTAGGTGGCCAGGACTGAATGGCCACATTTCTATAAGCTGCCTATTGAAACAGAATGCATTATAGAGATAAATGCGTTTGACTTTTTAACATGTATGTAAATATATCTTTTATATAAATATATATATATACCTTTAAAATAGTTGCTATATTTTATAACACTTCTTTCAGCTTGTATTTCTTATAATTTTTTTTCTTTGAATTTTGTTTGTTAAAAATTACTATACCACTTTAAATGTGGAAGGGAGCTCGGCTGTCGTGTGATGCATGATGTCACATGAGAACCATATTTAAACAGCAACTTTGGTAGTTTGTTTTATCTGAAGAAGTTTTAAATATTAAAATGAAATTGCTAATTACATTTCCAGTGTATTTTTTTTTTGGGAGGGGGGGGGGGTTCTACACCGTGGAGTGGAACTTTAGTTGAAGTCTCTGTGGTAAACACACTTTTTTGTTTGTTCATTAGTTTTTTGGTTCTTTGTTTCATCTGAACATCCACTCCCTGAACTGGTATGTAACAGGCATAGCATTATTTGCTCTCCTTAGCACTGCAGGCAGGTACTCTCTGAGGGGCATTCACATCAATAACCATTGCTATAATGTCCTCTAAAACAAGATGGTGGCCTGTGATTCATGTTGCAAACATCAGCTATGAAGTGGGATCAGTGCAGCCTATTGCATCTGTAAAGCATGATACATGTGCAGGCAGCATGCATAAACCCCCATTCATGGTGTATCAGTGGGTTTATATTATTTCATTGAAACTCCAATTCTGCGAATACCTATTCATTGACCCCTATTTAGCGAACTACCCTTTTATCGAATGTCCAAATCAGTGAATGTTTTCCCAGGTAACTAATTTAGTAGTCCAACATACTAAGAGATACACACCGCAGTATAACAAACCCACCAAAGTGGGGTGCCACATCTCTCCACCCCCCTCCCCTTATAGATACCAACTCTAAGACTGCACTACAGTAAGGAAAAGGGCAAATCTCCACATGTTGGCCAACTAAGTCAGTGCCCTGGGAAAAAAGTTTCAATGAACTAATATAGACGCTTATCAGCAATGAATTGTTCAGCATAAATGCACACTGTGTTACCTTTCTGCTTCACTGAAATATAGTGATTCATAGACATATGTGGAACCAACATCCTTTGCATATATGCTAACTAAATTATTTATTTGCAGCTTAAGTAGATGATTTACCATTATAAATGACAAAATCAACACAAAACAAGGTCAGCAGCAGTACTACCAGTAAAGCATTTTGCAGCCAGTTTCTGGCAGCAGAGAAGCAGAGTTTTCTGAAGACGTAGCCTTGAGGAGTTACACAGTGCTCTGTGTACTGTGATAATGGGTATTTCTCATGTGATGTACATGGGGCTCCTCGCCTGGAAGCAGAGTAACAAGTATAGAAATTAATCTGTAGTATTGTTTGCTTTCAATACATACCTGCACATAACCAATACAAAACATATGTAGCTGCATAACCACTATATATGAGGGAAGACAGACCCCTATCAGAAATGCCTAAACCTAAATTACCTTACTTATCCTATACATATATGCTGTGACTCTATGCTGTGTGAACAACTGTTGTGGGCTCCTCTTGCTGCAGTCACATCAACCACATAATGCAGAAGCCCACCGTGGAATGTTACTGCATTGATGTACTTAACCCATACAGTCAGGGAGGCCCACTCTTCATTGGCATTTCCCTGTGGGTCTGTGTGTAGCACCCACTGTACCTGTACTCATGCACATGTCCATCCCTATTAGCAGTCTAAGGTATCACTGGGCAACCCAGTGTCCATAGCATTACATGCCCATGATACCTTCTGTGTTTGCACATATATTTTTTGTGAATATGTATGGCAATCCACTGTTTGTGGTTTGTAGTCTACTGTTTCCAGCAGTTACCAGCCTACAATTGTGTGTTTTATTCAAGTGGGTGACATCATATCCTTTGGATAGAGGCAGATGGCAGAGGCTGGACAAATTCATCCAATTTGAAAATGATATTCTTCTGAAGGCACATAGGACCAAAGGGCACCACCTGTTAGGGAGAGGGGATGCTCTCCAGGGTCTGTGGGACATATATCAAAGAATAGTCTATCATGTCAGTACTGTTTATTTATTTTATTTTATTTCTCCATTGATAACTGTGAAAGTCCGAATGAGCCAATGGCCCATTTTCAGTTGAGGCCTGGGAAAAAGCTTCACAAGACTGAAAAAGATTTAAACAGTAGTTGGGTAATTATATACAAGGGGAGAAAAGTCCTGAAACAGATTAAATATTTTACAATGAGTTTGGGAGAAAGGCTCCACAAAAACATACATACAAACATTTTACACTAGTTAATAAGTAATTACATACAAGGGGAGAAAATCAGTACAACAGATAAAAACACAAACAGATTGAAATGCATTTATAGAAATATTGATAAGATAAATTGTGATCAAGAATATAATATACACTGTAGCAAGGCACACTGCAGAAGTGGATAGCCTATGTCAAGTAAACCAATGCACAGATATTTAAAATATTGACTATATTTTTAGTAATACATGGAGGTGAAAAATAATGAAGTATTCTGCTGCCAAAATAGAGGAATAGAAAGAGATGAGGAGGAGTGATGAGCAGGAGGGAAAATTAAGGACATGGAGATAGAGTTGATTATTATTAGAAAGATGAGAAGGCTATGGAAGGACACAATAGAGGATAATACATAGTAGTAAATGCTGGTTGAAAATGAGAGCTTCTTTTGATGTTAGGCCATTACTGTCTGCTAAGATATGGAGGTGTTAGTGATTCAGAGTGAGAAAGGCATAGTTGCAGTGAGTAGGTGACCATGCGTCTGTTTTGAGGTTGTACAGTTCCAGGTGTCAGATAGACATTTTTAGGTTGGTCCTAAAACTGGAAAGGTTTGTAGTATGTTTAAGGGATAAGGAGGTAGAGTTCCAGGAGTGGGATACCCAGAACAGAACACACACGAGTCTCACAGGAATGGTGCTGACATTAGGCCACCAGATGACATAAAGCTATGAATCTTCAGTCTTCCAAATGCATGTTATAAAACCCCTCTACTTGATAACACTGTATTTACCTCTTCAGGAAACCTGTCTGCAACAGACTTTCTTAAAGAATGTACACATCATCCTTCTTCCTCCTTGTTGCATTTCATTGCATCAGCTGCTGTAGAAAGGTGATCTAAGGGCTGCAGAAAGTTTAACCATTATAACAACCCTATCTTGTGTTACAGCAAGTTTGGACTCCTACTGTGATGCAGGCAGCAACTGTCCAGCTTTCCCCATCATATTTCAGTACAGAAGTACAGGTGGTGTGGCTGGATGCTGAACATCTCTATCCTGTTGTCACTGTGGACACTGGAAGCACTGGTAGCTTAAAAAGCCAAGCACAGATACAGAAAACACACAGATGAGGAGCCCAATCACCATACTTGAGACAATGCTGAGAAAGGAATGCATGTCTAAATCATGCTTGTGGTGCAGTCTGTCGTGTTCTTTTTTTCACATTATGGCAGTGAAATTTTCAAAAACATCTGTAAAGCTTATTGTAAGGTACAAGCCACAACCATATGACAGTGCCAGTTATGTATATCTCCAGTGGTTAATTTGCAGGGCAATTCTAAGATGCAGAGGACAGAGAATAATGTGCTGTTGTGCCAGTATCATACAGCATCCTGACACACAGCATGTTGTCTATGTACATATTTGCTGATATAGTTAGAAGGACCAGGGTCATGTAACTTAGACACACTAGATGTTGTCATGCATCACCAACCACTGTAGTGAATTTCAGCATAATTTTACAGAGCTTGCAGGTATAGTGCTCTTACATTAGTTCATGGCATCTGCATTTCACGGTTTAGCATTACACTCCAGCTTGTGGAAAAGTAAGCATCTGTAAACATGATAACAACAGCTGTGTAAGACTGATGCATTATCAGTACAACACCAGAGGAACCATCAGGGAAACAAGATCCATCCACAGAAGGTTAGCACATATCATGTCTAACAAAACAAATATTGCTGCCCAGGTTGACACAAAACTGCTTGCTAGCCAAACTTTAGAGGCATATGCTCCATACTCTAAAAACATTCATATTATAAAATCTGATGTTGTTAATCTTCTTTCCATTAATCACTGATGGGTTCAGTTCCGAGCCCTCAGAACCGAGTCAGCCTTTTTATCAAGATCGTGCCAGCCAAAAACTCTCAAGCTAAGCCTCTGCCCAGAATGCCCTTCTCCCTGTTACCTCAGATCTCATTTGCCACGTAGCCATAAAGCCTTGTTTCAGCCGAGCTCTCAGCTAAGTAGAACCTTGTTTGATATTTTGTGTGGAAAACTTTTGATATCTTCCTTTTTTACTGAGCGAATAGTATTTCTAGTGTGTTTTTTCTTCTGTCAGACCTTGATTTTTCTTCTTCTCTGCTCTACCCATTTTTACCATTGGTAATCTTTCAAGTACCATTGTTGGTACAGCCTTTCCTCCATTACCCTTGTGGCATTCCTTCAGTACCATAGCTGGTATTTTCCTTGCTTTCCTAGCCTGTTAGTGTTTCTCTTTTACTTATACATATCACTATAATGATACAACTCTGTGGCTTTTTTGAATTGTGTTTGACTTATTAGTTCTGACTGGTTATACTGTTTTGCCTGTGGTGTCTCTCTATCAAGATGTCAGATAAGAAAGGTACTTCAGGTTTTAAGCATTCTGCATTTATGTAATGGCAAGTTACCTAACAGTGATTCTCATGATGATTGTGTATACTGTTTGGGTGTCCCATCTTTTGGTGCAACCTCCTTGTGACATTTATCAGAGTTTCAGTCAATGCCAGGGGAATACCCACACTTTCTAAGACCCATCTGCCTGCAGGACTTGGGCTGGTTTCTCCATGGACTCCTTCTTATACTCCTCCTTTGACCATTTCAGTTCTGAAGCCTTCTGCTCAGACGTCCTTCTTGGAACTCATCACCTCAGCACCCAAAGTGGATTCCACTCAGGCTCCGGGTTTGCTCATTTGGTCTTTGGTTCCTGCAGAACTGATCCATGTTCTTTGTGTTTCACTGTTGCAGTCATCACATTTGAGTTATCTGCTTGCAGTAGCCCTCATTCGGCCTGATTATCAAAGTCTTGGGTCCTGTGTCGGTTGCTGTCTCATCTTCCATGATGTCAGGTAGTTATGGGTATAAAGCATGCAGCCAACGCCATTACATCAGTCTTTCTTGCCGTGTGGTGCCCAAAGCAGAAGCAGTTCACAAGTGCCGGTCGGCTGACTCCTGAAATTTTCGTTTTTGAGTTTCAAAACCGAAGTCTTCAACTAAGCTAAGTACCCCATTGGGGAACCTTTTTCTTGCTCTAAACCAATGTCAGTAAAAGTTAACAATTGTATTTCTTCTGGAAAGCAAATACTTCATAAAGATTTTCATTTGTACTGCATTCCTTGCTTAGGCCCAGACCACGACATACCTCGCTGTCGGTTTTGTGCCTTATTCAAACCTCGAACTATTCGTTGTTGGTTTATTTACACTTCTAAATATTTTGGTACTTGGTTCAATTATCCAGAAATGGCTTTGGTAAGCCATCCGACTACTGACATTCCAAAAAAAATGCAAAGATAAAGACAGACCACATAGGTCCAAAGCTGCAAACGACACTTCTCCTAAGATAGTCACCAGTTCGCCGGTACTCAGTGAGGTGCTTTCGCAGCCCCTGATACCCGCTACTTCAGATTTGCAGGCCTCTACTGAGACCCATTTGGAGTCTGGTATGCCACAAGATGCTTCTTCGACTGTGGAACCTGTGGATGTCTCTACCTTGGATGGGTCTGGAGCCGCTGTGCAGGCACCGGCTACTGTGGGTGTATTCAGGCCTATTGACTTGCATATTAAACCAACGCCATCTTATTCTTCTTCTTCTTCAAGGCCTAAAACTCGATCCATGCCTAGAAAACCAATGCCCAGACTGCATGGTCAGGCCCCTATGCCTAAAAAACAAATGATAAGAATGGCTGAAGACCTTATTACTCTAATCAGGGGAAGCCACCCTTCCCCCTCTAAGAGACCTAGGACTGATTTTCCTTCTGATTCTTCTGATCAGGACTCTGAAATTTCTGTTTCCTCTGATGACCGGGATTTACCCTTATCTACCTATGAGGATTATGATGCAGCGGACTCCATTCCCTCTGCTTCCCCTCCAGAGGATTTCTCTTTTGGTGAAACCTTGCATACTCCTAGGAAGCATTTTTGCTGGGAAATCCAGGACTACTCTGACTCCAAAAAGAGGCTTAGGGCTTTCTTAATCCTGCCCCAACACAGACCTTTAGTTATCCCTCCTGTACTGGACGTTGTTGATGCCTTCTCGGAATCTAGCCTGGCCCCTGACTCTTTACCTCCTGCTCCCAGAAAATCTGATAGGTATTACAGGGTTCCTGACTCTTACAAGTTCCTCTTTAAAAATCCTACTGTGGATCCTGAGACCATTTCACAGGGACCCAAGGGCATTAAGGCTACTACTGCCAAAAATCCTACCCCCTCTGATAGAGATTCCAGGGCGCTGGATAGATGGATAGATGGGGTAAGAAGGTATGCACTTCTGCAACCTTGGCCATTAGGGCCTTAAACTGCCAGTTTCATATGTTAAAGTACCAGCAGCATATTATTGGATTGCTTAAACAGAAAATGATGTTGACTCCTGACTGTGCTGAAAGTAAAGATTTACAGGATTTAATGCATTCTGCTGAACAAGTTGGAAAACATACTTTGCAATGTGGTTTTGATTCATTAGAGGCATCTTGCAGGGCTGCTGTCACTGGGTCTGTACTTAAAAGGCATACTTAGCTTAAGGAGCAATCTTTGCCAGATCATGTTAAAGCTAAATTGCTGGATGCTCCCTTAAACCAAGACCGCCTATTTGGCAACAAAGCAGAAGAAGTACTTAAAAAGATGGAGGAAAAAGCTAAATCTATGCAAACTGTTAAAGATTTCCTGCAAGTACAGCCTCCCAGATTTAGTAGGCATTGGTCCTTTCCTGCCTCTTCCAGGCCTTCTCAGTCCAAACCCAGAACCAGCAGAACACCCAGACTGCAGTCCCAAGGTACTCACAGGACTAAGCAGTGGAGGGCTCCCACTTCCAAAGCAGGGAGTAGTAAGACTCCCCCTATGGTAAAACTGTCTCAATGACTTAACTTTAAACCTTCCAAGCCCTGCACAACTGACTGTTCCTTTAGGGGGAAAGATTGCCCTGCAGGCAAAAAATTGGGAACTCATTACCCAGGACAAATGGGTTTTAAATATGGTTTCCCAAGGATACAGATTCCACTTCCACTCCTTACCAACCCCAAACGGTTGGCCAGATCTACCCCCAAATCAGTGGGCAGAGGCTCAAAAGCAAGTTCTCTCTCTCTTTTAAGCATCAGGGCTCTTCAACCTGTCCCAGAAGAAGAATGGGGAGAAGGTTTCTACTCAAGACTTTTTCTGGTACCCAGAAAAGACAATTCATGGCATCCTATCCTGGACCTGTCTATCCTAAACACATTTTTGGTAATCCCAAACTTCAAGATGCTAACTCTTCATCAGATGCTTCCTATGCTAGGCAAAGATGCCTGGTTGACAACACCGGATTTAAAGAAAGCCTACCTGCACATCCCAATAAGGGAATCTTGCAGAAGATAGCTATGCTTCAAAGCAGGCTACATGCACTATCAGTTCTCTGCACTGCCCTTTGGCTTATCTACTGCACCCAGGGTATTCACCAAGTACCTAGCTCCAGTCATTGCATTTTGCAGGCAAAGAAATATTCAGATATACCCATACCTGGACGATTGTCTAATTCTGGCAGAAAGCCAGGACATACTATTAAATCATCTGGCATTTATAAAGAAATTGCTAACTTCTCTGGGGTACACCATAAACGAAAAGAAATCACATCTTGTACTCTGCCAACAAATTGTATTCCTGGGAGCAAGCTTGAATACAACTTCCCAGATGGCATACCTCACACCAGAGAAACAAGTTCATTTGACAGCCTACTTCAAACTTTTGGTCACAAAGACCCAGCTATCTGCAAGGAAAATACTGCAAGCCCTGGGGTTCATGACCTCCTGCATTCTACTAATTCCATATCCAAGACTGCATATGAGGAAACTACAATGGTATCTAAAAAGTCTATGGTGTCAACATTCTCAGGATCTGGAATCAATGATTCCTAGCATAACTTGTCTACTGATAGAGTTCCTTTGGTGGGCAGAGGCCTGCCACCAAAACAAGGGACTGCCAACAGACGCATCAGACTATGCATGGGGGTGCTCACTTGGCAGGGAAGTGCATTCAGGGCAAATGGAACCCAAGTCAAATGCACCTGCATGTCAATCAAAAAGAAATGTTAGCTGTACAGAATGCTCTGACAGCCTTCAAGGGCCACATTCTTCCAGGACAATTATTGGTAAAGACAGACAACACCACCGTTATGTGGTACATAAACAAGCAAGGAGGAACCCACTCATACCTTCTCTGCAGACTAGCCATGGCTCTGTGGAACACAGCCTTGAGCTGCCAAGTGCACCTACAGGCTCAGTTCCTGCTAGGAAAGCTAAATACACTGGCAGACAACCTAAGCAGAAATCTCATGGACCCATATGAGTGGAAACTGGAACCAAAGATATTCAACATGTTGAGAAACAAATGGGGGAGCCCAGAGATAGACCTGTTTGCCTCCCCCCAGAACTACCAGTTGGACAGATTCTGCACAAAGACTCCCCACAAACAAGCTTGGAAAGTGGATGCCCTGTCCTTCACCTGGAAAAACCTATCAGTTTATGCCTTCCCCCCTCTGCTTCTCCTCTTCAAGGTACTATTAAAGATCAAACAGGACAAACCAAGGACAATACTGATTGGACCAGACTGGCCACGCCAACACTGGTACCCCTTCTTGCGCAGTGTGTCACTGCTGGCACCCTGGTACCTGCCTCAGACCCCTGCCCTGCTGTCCCACCAGGACGGCCAGATTCTGCACCCACAACTTCAAACCCTGAACCTGGCAGCCTGGCTAATTACCTGATATCTCCATTACCATCCCTCAGTAAGCAAGTGATGGATGTCATTCTGGAGGCAAGGAGGCCTAGTACTAGAAAGTCCTATGCTGAAAAGTAGAAAAGATTCTTTTCCTGGAACCAAACTCAGGGGATGGGCACAGCAGCACCCAATTTACTTCAGATTCTTCAATACTTAACTGAGATGCTTCACAAGGGCCTTTCCTTTTCCTCCATCAAAATTAATGCCTCAACCATTTCAGAACCACCCCTCTTCTCTCATCCACTGCTGAAGTAGTTCCTCAGAGGGGCCCAAAACTTAAGACCACCCAGAAGAGCCCCTACTTCTGCCTTGGACCTTAACTTTGTATTGGAAAAGGTCACACTACCTCCCTTTGAGCCATCACTCAGCAAAAAGGGTATCTGAATTACAGGACCTCGTGGCAGTGGAGCCTTTCATCATCTTTCATGCGGACAGGGTGTCCCTCAGGTCCAATCCCTCCTTCATGCCCAAGGTGGTATCCAGTGTGGCCCTTAATCAGTCCATTCATTTGCCAACCTTATTTTCTAATCCACAGAACAAAGGGGAATGAATACTGCACTTATTGGACATGCACAACAACTTAGATTTTACTTGGACAGGACTAAACCTCTCAGGAAATCTGAACAGCTGCTGGTTGCATTTGCTGCAGGGGCAGAGGGGAAGGCCACTTCAAAGCAAACCATTTCTAAGTGGATAGGCCACTGCATTCATTTCTGCTATAAGCACCATGGAAAACCTACCCCACAGGGAATAAGACCACATTCAACCAGGCCTGTATCTACCTCTACAGCCTTTCTCAAAGGTGTCCCTACCAGGGACATCCTAGAAGCTGCTATCTGCTGTACATACCTTCACCAAGCATTACCACTTGCTAATGTTTTCTAAATCCAGAGCTGGCTTTGCCACTGCAGTCTTGCAGGGCCTTATAGCTGGTCATAATGCTATCTAATTACCTCCTCCCATCCTTAGCTTTGGGAATCTACCCAAATGTGATGACTGTGAAACATGAAGAACATAGTACAGTTGTGTACACTTACCATAAATGTAGATGTTCGAGTGTATTCACTGTTGCAGTCCTGGTTACCCTCCCTCCAGCCCTCTGACTTCTATTGACTATACCTCTATTCTTGTTTACTATGCTTAAAGCTTTTTGGTGTATTTGCTTTTTTGTTGGAGGTGTAACCTTGTATATAATTGCTTCCCATTATGTGGGCACCTGACATCTGGGGCAAGAAAAACTGATGTAATGGCATTGGCTGCATGCTTTATACCCCTGACTACCTGACGTCATGGAAGATGAGACAGCAATCGATGCAGGACCCAAGACTTTGATAATCAGGCCGACTGAGGACTACTGCAAGCAGATAATCTAAATATGATGACTGCAACAGTAAATACACTCGAACATCTACATGTATGGTAAGTGTACACAACTATAATTTCCTCAATCTGTGGATTGGGGGGCAGGAGCTTTGGCTCAGGGCATGGAGCCGTGTTTGTCCTCAGTGCCGATAGCCACATCCCCACCGATCCTGCTTGAGGCTCCATCTGTGGGGGCGGGTTCACTGGAGCAGGGTGTGACCCCAGTCCCGAGGTTGTCTCTCCTGGTTCCAGGCTCCCATCCCTCTTTGGGCGGACCTGCTTTCCACACGATGGCGGCGGCTCTACTCTGGGAAGCACTCCTTTGACAGTGGAACCCCAGTTTTTGCCCCTTGAGCTACAGTCCCGAGGTTGTCTCTCCCGGTTCCAGGCTCCCATCCCTCTTTGGGCGGACCTGCTTTCCACACGATGGCGAGGGCTCTCACTTCTGGAAGCACTCCTTTGACATTGGAACCCCAGTTTTTGCCCCTTGAGCTACAGCTGTCACAGACCCCCCCCCGGGGTACCCAGCAGAGAAGCCGCAGGACACCCCTGTTCAGGGTACCCACTTTTCTGAGTCCTCCTCAGAGACCCCCACTGAGGAGCCCCTTCAAAAGAGGATGTGCAAGAGGAAGCATGTGGGCTCACCCAAGGAGTCCTTAACAGAAGACATGGTTTATGACGATTGTGAAGGGTCTCCATGTTGACCTCCTGATAATGTCTCCTTTGGAGACATCCTGTAAATGCTAAAACAAAGAGGTAAATGGAAGCCCTCCAACCCTTCATCTGAGGAGTCCGTGTTCCTGCAGGTTTCCGCACCCAGTCTTCTACCTCTTGGGTGACCCTGCCTGCCGATGAGCTCATCCAGCTCATCATGCAACGTGTTTGGAAGAACCCTGATTCTATTGAGGTGATCCCTCGGAGACCTGACAAAATTCTTTCCCCTCCCAAGAAGAACCCGCATTGGTCCAGAGGGTTACCAGTTGATGCTATGGTGGTGGTGGCAGCCATGAAAATGGACTTGGCTGAGGAAAGTCTCACTGTCCACCCACTCAACAGGGAGTCCCAGGCATGGACAGACTTGGGAAGTGAGTTTTTGCATCAAGGACCTTTGCTATGTGGTTCCTGAATGATTTGGCACATTTTACGAGGCTCCAGAGGGACTTGATCTCTGAACTCTCTGGGACACTCATAGGACAGCTGTCAGATGAGGTCAGGGACAAAGTGGCCTCACAACTCACAACCCTGAAATCAATATCCAACTCATCCATGATGTTGTTATCACATGCGACTGAAGAGGCGGCTAGATCAGTGGGTTCAGGCATTGCCATGAGGCGTCAGGCCTGGATGCACATTTGTAACCTCACAGACCCCTTCAAGTCTTCCTTTTTGAATGCTCCCACCGAAGCATCATCCCTTTTTGGCTCCAAAGGTAAGGACATGCCAGCCAGGTGCAAGCAAGATGGAAAGACCCTGTCTGCTTTAAGCCTACAATTTTCCAACCCTCAATGTACCTTCTCCAGGAATCAGAGGAGTGGGAAAATGTGGCACAAAAAATCTCAGGGTGATGATGCCCCCAGGGTTAGAGGGAGTAACAATTCTGGAAGACGCCCCTACAGAGGCAGAGGGGGTCCTCATAACCAAGACTCTAGGGACTCCTTCTCTGAGTAGCCTTTTCAGTGCTCCTGAGGAGCAGCCCAATTGCTTACCTCTGGAAGCAGTTGGGGGTCATTTTTCTCTGCACCAAGCTGCCTGGCAGTCTATTACCACCGATCATTGGGTGCAGAGTATAATCACCAGAGGTTACACCATTCCCCTTTCTTGTCAACCAAATCTTTCAAAAAAGCTTCCTGACATTCCGCCTAGTCAAAGGAAGGAAGCAGCTTCAGAGATAATAAAGCTGTCTCAAAAAAGAGTCATCCAGCCAGTCCCACCAGACCAATGCGGATCTGGATTCTACTCAAGATTCTTTTTGGTGCCAAAAAAGACAGGGGACTGGAGACTCATTTTGGATCCCAGCAGCTTAAACAAAGCTGTCACTCAAACCAAATTCGGGATGGTCACGGTTCAGTCCATTCTCCCTTTTTTAAGGGAAGGTGATTGGATGTGCTCTATAGATCTCCAGGATGTGTATTACCACATCAAAATGGACAAAAGCTCCAGGAGTCTGCTTTGCTTCTGGCTAGGGGCTAGTCATTATCAATTTCATGCCCTGCCGTTTGGTCTCTCTACAGGCCCCAGAGTGCTCACAAAGTGCATGGCAGTGGTCACAGCTCACTTGAGATTGCAAGGATTCTGGGTGTTTCCATATTTGGATGACTGGCTCCTCACCACCCCCACCGAGCATCTTCTGGTAACAGCACTGAATTATACACTCTATCACTGGCAATATTTTTGGGAATAACAATACATTGGGAGAAATTAAACCTTACTCCTACAAAACAAATAGAATTCATTGGAGCAGTGTTCTATACCTTGTCCTTTCTAGTGTCACTCCCACATCACAGACTCCAACGACTGAGGCTCCAGCTCTGAGTGATACTCTGTGAAACAAAAGTTTCAGCAAGAGAAGTTCTTCAGGCCCTAGGATCTATGTAAGCATTAATTCCAATAGTGCTGCTAGTGAAGCTACACATGTGGATCCTACAATGGCTCCTTCTTTGTCAATGGTTCCCAAACTATCACCCCCTCAGTTACCAGATTCAAATAACCAACTCCTGCAAACAGGACCTCCTTTGGTGGATGATGCCAGACAACCAACTTTGGTGTCACCCATTTCAATCCCCTCAGCCCAGGGCCATTGTGACCATGGATGCTTCCCTGATTGGGTGTGGGGGCCATTTGCAGGGAAAGACAGTCCAATGCACATGGTCCACCTCAGAGGCCCACCTGCATATCAACGTTCTAGAACCGAGAGCAGTGCTGTTGGCATTGCAGGCTTTTCATTCAGTTCTCCCTTCTGGGACAATTGCAATTCAGTCAAACAACATGTCAGTGGTCTGGTATATCAATAAGCAACCAAGTCCTACCCCCTGTGTCGAGAGGCCATGAGAATTTGGTGGTGGGTGATACCTTCCAACTGCTTTCTGAAAGCAATGCATATCCAAGGGAGCTCCAATGTAATTGCGGACAAACTGAGCAGATGCATCCTCCTGCCTCATGAGTGGTCCTGCAATCACAAGGTGGTGACAGAAATCTTCAGCCACTGGGGCCAGTCTTGCTGCAATCTTTTCACCGCCCCATTGAACAACAAGAGCAGCAGCTACTTTGCCCCGTTTCCCCCAGAGGGGGAGTCCCTGAGGGACGCTCTAATCCATGATTGTCCCACGAGACTTCTTTACACTTATCCTCCTATTCCCCTGATTCCACAATTTCTAAAGAAAGCTCTTCGGTTGAGATGCAAGGTGATCCCCATAGCCCCATTCTGGCCTCGACAAGTTTGGTTCCCCTTCCTTTGGCCTCACCTAGTATACCTGCCGTGGATTCTGGACCCCCTTCCAGATCTGATTACGTACCCCCAAGGGTTGAGCCATCCGAATCTGTCCAGTCTCAAGCTGACAGCTTGGTTTCTCCACTTCCGTTAGTTGCCAGGCAGGCCAATCTCTCTTCACCTGTTTGAGACATCATTCTGGCCTCTCATAAACCATGCACCAGAAGACTATGTCAGGATAAATGGAAAAGGTTCTCCATCTGGTCTAAGGATAACATGCTAGACCTGTATTTGGCTCCAGTGACTGCGGTGATGCAATACTTGGCTAAGTTTTTTGATAATGGAGCCTCTGCCTCTACCGTACGAGTACACCTGGCAGCAATTTCTAATTTCCACAATGGTATAGATGGCACCCCTCTCATCTCTTTATGTCTATGCAAAGCCTTTCTCAAGGGAACCTCTCTTATCAGGCCTCCTGTCAGACAGCCTGTGGAACTATGGAACCTCTCCTTAGTCCTTCAGTCTTTGACTCAAAAACCCTTTGAACCCACAGCGAAGTGTGACCTAAAGTTCTTGTCCTGGAAATCTTTGTTCTTAGTAGCCATCACATCAGCCAGATGGGTCTCAGAGCTGCAGGCATTGTCTATCAAGAAACCCTGTTTGGTCTTCCATAAAGACAGAGTATCACTTCGGATGAATCCATCCTTCCTTCCCAAAGTTGTTTCTGAATTTTCCATTAACCAGACCATTGACTTACCAGTGTTCTTTCCAAAATTTAGAGTACTGCCTACACTCCTTGGATGTACATAGGCAACTGAGATTTTACCTCGACAGGACCAAACCTATCCATAAGTCTGAACAGCTTTTCATCTCCTTTTCTGGGCCCAGAATGGGAAATGCTGTTTCTAAGGTTACACTATCAAAATGGCTAAGGGACTGCATACATTTCATCTACTCCCTCATGAAAGAACCTATGCCAAAAGTTAAAGCTCACTCCACTAGATCTATGGCAACATCTGTGGCTTTCCATTCCAGGGCTTCCATTTATGACATTTGCGCTGCAGCCACTTGAGCTAAGCCCCATACCTTTATCAATCATTACAAATTGGACTTGGTCTCCAGATGGAGAGCTGCCTTCGGCTCAATGGTACTCAGGAATGTTCTTCCATAAGGGTCGCCTATGGACCTCAAGGTAGCTTGGGATTCTGTCCCATCAGTGATGAATGGAAAGAAGATTAGCAACGTCAAATAAAGAAGTTATGTCTTATCATAACATTCCACCTGTATTGTTCATCTTTCATTCATCACTTCCCACCCTCCTTCCCCCTCCAAAGGCTCCTGGGGGAATGCTTTGGGTCCAAGTGGTGTCCTAGGGTATTTGCACAGAGGTGGCCTTGGTTTTACTTCTCTATCTCCAGCAAACTCGATCTGAGGTAACAGGGAGATGGTCATTCTGGGTAGAAGCTTAGCTCGAGAGTTTTTGGCTAGTGCAAGCTTGGTAAAAAGGCCATCTTGGTTCTGAGGGCTCGGAACCGAACCCATCAGTGATGAATGAATGAAGATGAACAACACAGATGGAATGTTATGGTAAGACATAACTTATTTTTTCACAGCCCTCGCCCCCCAGGTTCACTATCCTGAACACGTGGCCTCCTATATTTCTAACTACAGCTATGATGTTGACTATCACAGTGAACAAATGTACATATTTCTGGGTGTCAGTTTAATGTAACTTGTCAGTAATGATGTTAGAAAGCAGTGCATACAGTAGCAAACCGGCATATATTTGAAAGAAACTCAGTAATAATATCAACAGCCAGCCAATATAGTTCTTCTTGTATGTTCTTTTAATGTACCACATCAAATGGAGTGAATAATACAAATACATGATACTAACATAATGCATACTGTGGTAACAATTTGTAATTCCAAGGCTTATTTGTGCAAGCCCCAGAATACCGAAAGTGAATGTGGAAAAATGCGGACGTAACATATACTAAGTCTGAGATCACATTGGGAAGAGCTGCAACAAGGGCTTACTCCCTGCAAACTTTAAAGGACAACAGCAATTGTCAATATTCTCTGTGCTCCTGTAGTATTGTAGCATTTTGTAATTCCATGACTCAGATTTACAAATGTCATAATTACAATAGAGAATCAAATAAGTTAACCATTTGTAATTCCCATACCTGTTAATGTGCGTTCCAGAATAGAAAGACTGAATTTGAGATAAAAATATAAGTAAAAAAAAAGTTTTTTTTAAGTAAAGAATGCTTTTTATTGATTCACTCTAAAAAGTAAAAAATAAGGAAGAAGAGTGAAAACTTTGCAAAACAAACACAGACAAGCTGATTTCAGAAAAGCATTCGAGGTTGGTTTTGCTGATTCTGGTAATGAGGTACCAGAAGAAGTACCAGGAGTCAGCAAAACCAACATTGAATACTTTTCTGAAATCAGCTTGTTTGTCTTTCTTTTGCAAAGTTTTCACTCTTCTTCCTTATTTTTTTACTTTTTAGAGCGACTCAAGAAAAAGCATTCTTTATTTAAAAAATATTTTATTTACTTATATTTTTATTTTTTAATTTTAGTTTTTAAGTAAAATACAACAGTAATTCTGTATTTGTCTAGATTTATCAAGATTTATTAATAGTAATCAATCAATGTTCCCCTAATTCTTTATTAGAATCCTCAGTGCATCTTCTTTGTCTTGCCTAGTCACCAATGAGCTGTCTAGCGTGCTGAAGTACTATGTATTGCATAATGATCGATTCCCACTGGATGTAGGTAACAGCTCACTGGTCGAGAAATGTGACAGAACCAGAGAGTGACAGAGATACATAGAAAAAGAGCCACAAAGCCAACTTCAATAAAAAGCATTCTGTCTGGGATGACTTATCCCATTGTAGCCCCTTTTGAGTATGGCTGTCTTTGAATTAGTATATATATATGAGCAGTGGGGTGTGGGTTTGATACCAAATGTACTTTATGGCCAACAAAAATATATTATATTTCATTGAAGTTTATATAATTTAACAATTAATTACTATGTTAAATATACTGTATAGAGGGTTATGATCAGGTCTCTGTTTGTTACCACATTATTAAATATTTGAGACATAGATGCCAAGAAATTCACCCTGAGAGGTGAATCTTAACATCTGTGTCAAGAACACATAATAATGGGTTATGATCGGTGAGACCCTGTCATAAATCTTTGTAGTGCAAGTTGTTTCACAGAGCAAGTAATGAAAAAAAAATCAGGGACAGTGTTTAAATACTTACCTAATTTAACTAAGTTACTTACAGACTGACATCTGTAAACGTGTTTGGACATAGGAGGAAAGATATTCAGGGACTGTTGGGAGTGAAAGTATCTCTTCCTTTATACCTGATTGTAGTAGTGCTTAGAAGTGTGTAACAAATATTATGCACCTCTGAAAGCACTGTTATGGTTTATGGTCAGGTCTTGCACTACAGAACTGCATAGCAGGTTTATCTTTTTTCCGATTTTGGTGTGTAATATCAGTGCCACATGCACTACATAGTATTTATAGCATGCTAAAGTGATACATATCCATAGGACATTCAGCATTATTTCACAGTTTATGCATAAATGTACACTGAAAATTATTACTCAGACAGCAGGTGAGGCACATGCACATTTTATCCAGTTATTCACTTGAGACCTGCAAATAGGAAACAAAGTGTGAGGATTTTATGATATTTATTCAATTTGGCTGCATAAGTAGAGGACTTACTAATGGTGCTGGTACAAGAACATGACTGTTTTTTGACAGATATAGTTTCCCTGAGATTTTAAGATGTAGAAAAGATAAGATCTGAATAAGAAGGATGCTTAGTAATGGGAGTTTTAGAAGTGCAGGACCATTTTACTGACAGATACATTTTCAATGAGATTTTAAGTGGTAGATGAGATAATTCTGATGTTTGTTGGAAGAGAGTAGTAGAGTTTAGCAATGTAAGAAAAGTACAGGCAGTTGCTGCTATGATTTTTAGATTTTTGTTTATTGACTGAGTGTTGGCTCAGTAAAAGCAGGTTTCTGTGGGGTTAGAGCTGGTTATTAACTAACTGATAGCAAGGCATCTCTCTGGGCTATAGTGGATGTTGTGAGCAGTTTTAATGTGAGTGTAGGCTAATAGATTAGGTAGCAGTGTCACCCAGAGATTAAGTGCAAGGCAACAATTTGTTCAGTTAATATGGTTACATGCAAACTTAACAATTATATTACAAGATTGCTCCAGTTTGACTGAGATGACAGTAGATTAGTCGAAATTAATCAGGCATATAGGAGACCAGGGAGTATATAGGTTTGCTCAATGGCCTTACATGCATACTGTGGTAGAAACGGTTTAACTTTATAAAGAATTCATAGTTTATGCTGTTTTTTTAAACTGGATATTAGATTTGCTGATCGAATCATAATCTATGATCAGTGATTATACCCAATAGTTTTGTATTTTGCACTAGCTCTTTTCTAGTATTGTTAACTGATAATATTTTAAGTCAGAGTAGTTGATTGTTGGGTTGGTGGTGTTGGAGTTGTTCTTATCATCTTTCTGTATTTCTTGTAAATGTTTTTCCTGGGAAAA
Source organism: Protopterus annectens (assembly GCF_019279795.1). Lineage (NCBI taxonomy): Eukaryota > Metazoa > Chordata > Ceratodontiformes > Protopteridae > Protopterus > Protopterus annectens. The sequence goes on from NC_056751.1 coordinate 603,827,285, forward strand.
TTAAACTTTGCAGCTGGATGTTCCCAGCTTAAAAATGTCAGTCCTCTGATAAACTGTGCTCAGCTAGTAGCCTTTGCTGCACATGGTTCTGTTAAGCTGTGTTCTGATGGTAGCCTTCAGCTGCATGCATGCGATTGTGTACAGCTTCCACTGTATGGTGTAGCAGGCTCTCACAATTTCAATTACACAAATCAATCCCGAAAGGAGGGGTTTGGGCTTACAGCTGGAATGTACTGATGGCTGCCTGGATAACAGCATCTGCAACTGACACTTACTGTATGGGGAATGAATGGGATTAAAACTGCTCTTGGTTTATGAGGAGTACATGGTCCAGTAGATTTTAAAGAAGCTGATCATGTGCTGACAGCAGGGACCAAAAATAATTTGTGCATGCCTAATACTGTACAACGATAGACTTCAAAAAGTATGTTACGGTCAGGGTGTAAGGTAAGCAGGGGTGGAGTGTGTGAGTGAGGAAATGAGTTCATTAAATGAATAGAGATTAAAATGCAGTAGTAGCTTTGCTGGGACCCAGCAAAGCTGCTCTTTGTTTGTTTGTTTGTGGTTTGTTTGTTTGTTTGTGTATACCACATAATATGTCGCAGTGTATGCTGTGGCAGCTATGGCCTGCGTGCTTTCTACAGGCAGCATCAGAAGTGTCATATACACATGAAATGCACTTATGATAAGTGGTACATGATATCCATTCATCCAGAGAATACAGTAAAGTGATGTACTGCAATATATCACCTCATTTTATCTGACATTGCACATGAATACAATTCATATATGTAGGCATAGAATGACATGATGTACACAATCCGCAAAACATAAACTCAGCCCTCATTAGCAAAGTCATTGAATATAATGCCTCCTTTGGCATGTATCTGTCCAGACATGTGCAACAACTGTAATGCCCACAGAAATACCCTACTGAAAGGATACAAGGCCTAAATAGCATGTCTTACATGGACCAGTTCATAGCCTGTCACTATACTTGGTATCCTACAGACTGCTAAAAGGTGATCTGTGTCTAGCATATAAGACATCTTCTGTCCCAATACTGATGGATCATCAACAAGTCAAATGGCATTAGAAATAATCTGTTTAGGGATCTAAATCTTTTCTGCAACATCAGCAGAATGGTTTGTAGGGACACTGATATCTCACAGATGATACTGCTGCTCTGGAAATAATGCTCATCTCTGTCCATATTCAGGATCAACTTGGATCTATGGATGGGAAACAGAAATTTTACTCCAGAATTGTCTCCAGTTCTACTAATGGACAAAAGCAGCTACTAAATGGTGCCCCTCAAATTATCTATGGTATGATCACAGTTATTCTCATTAGCAGTAATATATAATTATCGAACATATGATGGGCAACGCCAATGTCTAACCAAATGGCATATGTTCATTTGAGTATAAACAGGGAAACTGGCCTAGCCAAGTACTTACCTATGAACATATAAAAGCAAGCATTCACATCGGCTATCCTGCTGATATGGTTGCATGCTGGACTACATGCGGCTGCATCTGAAGGAGTGTGGTCATTTGTCTTATGCATGAGTCATGCCTACTCCAGAATGCAGTAAACATTCATGATGGCGCCATCTGTGTGGAACACAAACTAGCAACTCAAGGAATTGTACCCCTTTCTGCCAATGTAGTCATTGCTTTTGTTCTTGACAAGTCCTTGATGGCAACATGGATGCAGACCATTGTGCATAGCATCACTGGTAGACCTGCTGTTCCACAGAAGGCCTGCTGTGTGGGACAGTGTACCTCAGGTGGGCTGGGGGTATCCTGGAACACAATGTGATTCTCCTTGTGCTGCAGTAATGGAGCTGAAAACTACATCTAGTATTGTGAATGGTGATATCTGACACAGAACTATAGTGTCCCAGCAAGCCATTGAAAAACTACTGTATAAAGGATTCAGAGAGCTGTAAAAACGATAGCATTTAGTGGGATGGCCGAACTACATTGCCCTGTATGAGGCCAATCTACATGCCACATTTCATAGGGTGCCTCTGACAGCCTAACATGGTTAAGGAGCTCTTGATTGCTTAGAGTGACAAAGCAGTGGCATCTTTAAAGTCTGTATCTGTGGTGCAGTCTTGGTGAGCATGCAGAACTGTATTATTACTGTACCCCTCATACAGTCCTGTGATACTGATAGTATAACATGCATGCTAGTGCCATTTGGGCTCCTCATACAGTCCTGTGATACTGATAGTATATCATGGATGTCAGTGCTATCTGGGCCCCTCATACAGTCCTGTGATACTGATAGTATAACATGC